>NC_069505.1:452291337-452363837 GCF_027579735.1 Bombina bombina | reverse complement strand
GTAGACAAAGGCAAAGAATGACTGGGGAAGTGGGAGGGATACTTATAGCTTTGGCTGGGGTGTCTTTGCCTCCTCCTGGTGGCCAGGTGATGTAATTACCAACAGTAATTAATGAATTTGTTGACTCTGCCATTGGAAGGAAAAGAGCTATGTCCATGTCATCTATGAGTGGTGACTTTGAAAACTATTACATCTACTGTTTTGAGTTACCCCCTTTGGATTGGAGCTTGAGATTGGAGCATAGTGATGATCATGACAGTGACAATAAGAGCTTTGTCACAGCTAAATCAAGTCCTCCCTCTCCTGATTCTGCTGTCCCATCTGCTGAAGAACATGAAGAGCCTTCTATGTCTTCACCTCCTATAGGAGGATGGTGCTGATACACAGGAATCTGGCATGATACCTGAAGACCATCCAAATTTAGCTGGAGAAAATAAAAGAACAGCAGATGGCGCTCTTTTTGGAACTGCATTAGGGGACTTTTTTGCTGCTGCAGTATTAAATTGTTTGTCAAACGTGGGTCTTTCTAATATTTTTTCTGTGACTTCAGATTAGACATTTAATAGGTGTTGACCTTTCTACTAGTTAGGACCTTTTTTTTTTTTATATATACCAAATATGACCTTTTTATCGGATGTGGCCTTTTTTTTACCAGATATAAGTTTTGTTTTACCGGGTAAGACATTTTTTTTATCAGATGTGACATTTTTACCGGATGTGTCCTTTTGTTATACAATGTTTCTATAATAAAGTTTTCATCTGATTATTAAAAAAAATCTCCCTGTGTATATTTTCTCATTAATGACTTATTTTACCAGATATAAGTTTTGTTTTACCGGGTAAGACATTTTTTTATCAGATGTGACATTTTTACCGGATGTGTCCTTTTGTTATACAATGTTTCTATAATAAAGTTTTCATCTGATTATTAAAAAAAATCTCCCTGTGTATATTTTCTCATTAATTACTTATTTTACCAGATATAAGTTTTGTTTTACCGGGTAAGACATTTTTTTATCAGATGTGACATTTTTACCGGATGTGTCCTTTTGTTATACAATGTTTCTATAATAAAGTTTTCATCTGATTATTAAAAAAAATCTCCCTGTGTATATTTTCTCATTAATGACTTATTTCTCATGAAATTCCAACTATTTTAGTGTACTACTTATTTCCTTCTGAATATGAGGAGAGTTCACGGCTTCATTCCTTACTTTTGGGAAATACAGAACCTGGCCACCAGGAGGAGGCAAAGATACCCCAGCCAACGGCTTAAATACCTCCCCCACTTCCCTCATGTCACAGGAGGTTGGCAGAGAAGTGTCAGAAGATTCTGAGTAGTTCCTTATGAAGGGTATCTACCTTTCGAAATGGGAGTGGAGTTTTAAGTAGTCGGCAGCTTCTCAGTGAGAGCATTGACGAACGTTAGAGTCTGGAGATGCAGGGAGAGTCTTTCTGCGAACCCATCCAGACTCGTGTTAACAGCTCCTAAGCAATCAGTGTTGACGAGTTTCACTGCCTGCTTCCATCACTCAAGTCCATGTCAGGAGCGATGCTACAGGACTGTCAAACTTAAGAGGCTGTGTTTCTGTTCCACAGCGTAGATTCCGGTAAGATTGTTTCATTTATTTATACATATGATAACGCAAGCAGACAGGGTCCTAGTGTGGCTCCTTTTATCTGTATGGAATCAAGGATTAATATTTCCTGGGGGGGGGAGGATTATTGAACAGTGGGGATTAATCTCATACATTTTTATTTGATTATATTGTGAGATGTTTTCTGAGGCTCATAGGCTGAAGTTGGAACATACAGGTTACTTCAGAGGCGCAGCTTTACAAGCTTGGCACGCTTTTCCTTAGCGGAGGCGGTCCTAGGTTGTGCTCCATGTGACCGGGTGTGGTTGTAGCTTCACTTCCTACTCTCTGACTGTGCTGGTTATCAGAAAGAAGCGGTTTTCTCTGTGTGCCTGGGTCATAGGAGGTGGTGAGTGCCCCAGCCATTGGGGTATAAAGGTGCCATTTTTTATATTTATTTTGAAATATTTTTTATTAAAGGTTTCCACAACAATACAGATAATTTGTCAGCAATAATCGAATCAATAGACAGATCATATCTTAGCATGAGAAGTTGACCGACATTACACAACAACTTTATGTAGTGGTTACCTCTTAAATTTTCAAGTTTAAATAGTCATAGACATACTAATAAAGATAGGGGGAGGACAAGAGAGTCCACAGATAAAAAGAAAAAAAGAAGAGAGAGAGGGGAAAGTTCTGAGGGGTGCTCGCAAGGCCATTTCAATCTTTTAACCACATCTTAGTTCTCCTGGTTTCTTATGCTCCGTCTAGTCTGCATTCTAACTGTATCTTCCCACACAATCCAGTCCTCCCAGATCCTCAAAAATTTGCTTCTATTATCTAGCAGTGAGGACGCGATGTTTGCCATTTGATAGTAAAATCTAATTTTATTAAGTATAACATTATAATGGGGAATAGGGGTTTTCCAATACTTTGCTATAATTGTTCTGACAGCTGTGCATATGATACCCACTAGTTTTAAGGAGTGTTTTGATAACCCTCGTATGGGGAAGTGTAGGAGGGCTTGTGCCATAGTCAGTGTAATTTGTTTGTTAAATATTTCACTTAATAGCTTAGAAGTAGATTTCCATACTAGCGCGCTCTTTGGGCAGTCCCACCACATGTGGACATACGTGCCTTCTGCCTGACAACCTCGGTAGCATAGATTCGTAGCGTTAGTAATTATGGTTGTACCATGATATTTAATTCTACTTGGGTGTAAATACCATCTGTATAATATCTTAATATAATTTTCTTTCAGGTTTGCACTAATGGAACAAGCTAAGCCATTTCGGATTATCTGAGCCCATTCCTTAATATCCATATAGTGGCTGGTTTCTGTCTCCCACTTTTTAATAAAATTCAATTTAACTAGTGGTCTCTTTGTGCATAAAAGTCTATATAGATCTGAAATTGCTCCTTTAACTCTCGTTTCGTGACTACATATTTTCTCAAATAGTGTGGTGGAGTGTAAATTTCCAGGTCTATACACTGCTTCTACTCTAGACTTGAGCTGAAGGTAATGAAACCAGGATTGCGGTGTGGAGGACATGAGATCGGTATATTGTGTGAATGAGAGGACTTCTGCACCTCGTAGCGCATCCGCTATCCTGTATAGGCCTTTATTGGCCCAAATGTCAAGTGTTTGACTTCTATATTTATTTGGGAATACTGCTAAGGGTGTCAAGAGTGAATTTTCAGAGACCAGATTAAATTTTGTTTGATTGCTATCCCATATACCTAAGGTATGTGACAGCGATACATATTTCATCCAAAAGCTAGGTCTATCTTTTTTGTGTGTCCAGAACATCTGACAAATTGGATTAAGGTTCAGCATTTCACTTTCCAAGTGGACCCATTCTAAATTGGTTTTAGGGTTAAGTAGTTGTGTTGTTTGCGCCAGTCTGGCTGAATTATAATAAGCCTGGAAGTAAGGTACTCCTAACCCTCCTTCCTCTTTATGTTTCAAAAGAGTATGTCTATTTATTCTGGCCTTTTTATTAGACCATATAAAATTCAACACTTGTTTCTGAAATTCCTTAATGTCTCTTAAGTGAACATTAATGGGGAGTGACCTAAACAAGTATAAGAGCCTTGGGAGGATTACCATTTTACTGACTACTATTTTTCCATAGAATGAGATCTTATAGGAGCTCCAGGTTTTTATTTCTTTTGGTAGGGACTTATAGAGGGGAGTGTAATTAAGTTTATACAGATCTCTTAGGCTATATGGGATAAAGACTCCAAGATATTTGATAGCTTGGATGGCCCACTTGAAATTAAAATTTATTTCCAACAGCTTTTTCGTATGATTTGGGAGATGAACCTCAATTGCCTCGCATTTGTCATTATTTATCTTATAGCCCTATAAGACGCCAAATTGTGTTAGAAGATCATATAGGGTCGGCAGTGACAATAGGGGTTTGCTAATTGTTAAGATGATGTCGTCAGCAAATAAGGACAACTTGTGGACAGATCCTCCCACCCTTATACCAGCAATGTCTTCGTTATTTCTAATACTAGCAGCCAGTGGTTCTACACAGATCGCAAATAACAAGGGCGATAACGGGCACCCCTGTCTAGTGCCGTTTTGGATAATTATTCTCCTGGATTGATAACCTGCAATTCTAAGGAATGCGTATGGGGTAGTCATTTTTTATATTTATATAACAATCGCTATTGTTATATTAGGACATAGCACATAGCTATGGAGGACTCTGACGTTTTAGAGGGTACTCCCTCTATACCTAAGACTAGTGCCTGTTTATATTGTGAGGAGGGCGAGGTATACCCGCCCTCTCAATTATGTTCCAGATGCCTAGAAAAAGTGATAATGTCAAAAAAGGTTAACATGTTTGATACCACTGAGCCTTCCACCTCCTGAGGGGTCCCCGTCCCGTGAGGTGCGCATTCTGCTTTCATCTTCTAATACACATGCAGTTTCCCATAGCACGCCTGATCTTTACCTCACCCTGCTAAGCGCAAGCAAAAGGTCAAATATTGCTATCCTTCCCAGGGGTCATCATCCAGTTTATTGGATATAGCTGATAGACGGTTATCTGATGATGAAGTTCTCTCTGATACTTCAGAGTCTGAATCGGTTGCCTCTAAGCCTCTGATTGCAGAGGAACCAGATTTTAGATTTAGGATGGAGCACTTGCACTTTCTTTTAAAGGAAGTTCTGGCTACCTTAGAGGTTTCAGAGGCCAAACTGCCTGAAGAACCTTTTTAATTCCTAAACTGGATAGAGTTTTCGAAGACAGGGTTGTTCCTCAGACTTTCCCTGTTCCTGTAAAGATGGCAAACATTATTAAGAACGAATGGGAGAGGATTGGTTCTTCCTTCACCCCTTCGTCTGCCTTTAAGAAACTGTTCCCGGTTCCGGACTCTCAATTGGAGTTGTGGGGTTCCGTCCCTAAGGTGGATGGCGCTGTCTCCACGCTGGCAAAACGCACTACTATCCCACTGGAGGATAGTTCGTCGTTCAAAGAGCCCATGGATAAAAAGATGGAAACTCTGTTAAGAAAGATGTTTCAACTTTTGGGATATGTATTTCAACCAGCAGCAGCGGTTGCGGGAGCGGCTACCTACTGGTGTGACTCCTTATCGGAATTGATTGAGGTGGAAGGTCCTATCGATATTATTCTTGATAGAATTAAGGCTTTAAGGGTCGCTAATTCTTTTATTTGTGATGTGAATATGCAAATTATTCGTTTAAATGCTAAAACTGCTGGGTTTTCTGTTCAGGCCCGCCGGGCTCTGTGGCTGAAGTCCTGGTCTGCGGACTTGACTTCCAAGTCCAGACTCCTTTTGCTTCCATTCAAGGACAAGATTTTGTTTGGTCCAGGCCTGGACGCCATTATTTACACAGTTACAGGGGTGCCTTCCTACCGCAAGATAAAAAGAACAGATCTAATGGACAACCTAATAATTTTCATTCCTTTCGTTATGAAAAATCCCAGCGCCAGCTATCCTCCGCTAAGACCGAGCAACCTAAGACTTGGAAGCCGGCTCAGTCCTGGAACAAGTCCAAGCAGAACAAGAAGCCCACTGAGACTAAATCAGCATGAAGGGGTCTCCCCCAATCCGTCTATGGATCAGGTAGGGGGCAGAATTTCACTCTTCTCAGAAGCTTGGTTCAGGGATGTGCAGGATCCTTGGGTCCTGGGGGTCATTGCTCAGGGTTACAGAATTGGGTTCAAATCTCTTCCACCCAAGGGCAGATTCCTTCTCTCAAATCTGTAATCAAAACCAGAGAAGAGGGATGCTTTTCTGGGGTGCGTTCGGGATCTGTCCTCCGTAGGAGTCACTGTCCCGGTTCCCATAGAGGAACAAGGCTTGGGATTCTACTCAAACCTTTTTGTGGTCCCAAAAAAGGAGGGAACCTTCCGCCCGATTCTGGACCTAAAGGGCTTAAACAAGTGGACTAAGGGAAGGATAGACCTTATCGTTCAAGATGGAGACGATAAGGTCTATCCTTCCCTTAGTCCAAAAGTGACAGTTCATAACCACTATAGATCTGAAGGATGCTTACCTTCATGTCCCAATCCACAGGGAACACTGTCAGTTCCTAAGGTTTGCGATCCTGGACCAGCACTTTGTTTATTGCTCTTCCGTTTGGCTTAGCTACTGCCCCAAGAATTTTCACAAAGGTTCTGGGGGCTCTCTTGGCCGTGGCCAGAACCCAGAGCATTGCAGTAGCACCTTACTTGGACGATGATGCTGGTACAGGCACCATCCTTATGTCTAGCAGAATCTCTTCTTTCTCTTCTTCGATCCTATGGATGGAAGATAAACTTAGACAAGAGTTCTCTTATTCCAAGCACCAGGGTAGAATTCCTGGGCACTATAATCGACTCTCTAGTCATGAGGATATTTCTTTCAGAACAGAGACGTTGCAAGCTGGCTTCGGCATGTCTTGCCCTCCGGACCTCCTCAAGGCCCTCTGTGGCGCAGTGTATGGAGGCGATTGATCTCATGGTGTCCAGAATGGACATAATTCCCTTTGCCAGGTTCTGTCTCAGACCATTACAACTGTGCATGCTGAGACAGTGGAATGGCAATCATTTGGATCTGTCTTAACATATCTCTCTGGACAACCGGTTGAGAGAATCGCTCTCTTGGTGACTCTGTCCAGATCACCTGTCCCGAGGGACATCCTTTTTAAGACCATCCCGGGAGATTGGGACTACAGATGCGAGTCTCTCAGGATGGGGAGCAGTTTGGGGAGCCAAGAAGGCTCAGGGCCTTTGGTCTCGGGAGGAGAGCGCTCTTCCGATCAACATTCTGGAACTTTGAACAATATTCAATGCTCTGAAGGCTTGGCCCTGTCAGTTTCCAATCAGACAATATCACCTTGGTGGCTTACATCAACCACCTGGGAGGAACGGGGAGCTTCCTAGCAATGAGGGAGGTATCTCATATTCTGGAGTGGACGGAGGCCCACAACTGTTCGCTGTCAGCGATCCACATTCTAGGTGTGGACAACTGGGTAGCGAATTTTCTCAGCAGACAATCCTTTCATACGGGGGAATGGTCTCTCCATCCCAAGGTGTTTGCAGAGATTTACAACAGGTGGGGGACTCCGGAGATAGATCTCATGGCGTCCCATCTCAATACCAAGCTACCCAGGTATGGGTCGAGATCCAGGAATCCTCAGGCGGAGCTAATAGATGCATTAGTGGTGCTTTGGAGGTTCAGTCTAAAATTCCTCTTTCTGCCATTATCTCTCCTTCCTCGAGTAGTGGCTCACATCAAGCAGGAGCGGGCATCTCCTCCATGGAAGTTACCTTGTCGCAGGGATCTGCTGGGACAAGGTCCTTTTGTTAATCAAAATCTAGATTCTTTGAGGCTGACTGCATGGTGATTGAACGCTTAGTCCTAGCCAAAAGAGGTTTCTCTTAGAGAGTTATTGATACTGTCATTCAAGCTCGTAAGCCGGTTACTCGTCGCATCCATCATAAGGTGTGGAGGACCTACTTATTCTGGTGTGAAGAGCGTGTATTTCCCTGGCATAAGGTCAGGGTTTCCAGGATTCTTTCCTTTCTCCAGGATGGTCTGGAGAGGGGCCTTTCTGCTAGCTCCCTTAAGGGACAGATTTCGGCCCTATCTGTTTTACTGCACAGAGGCTCGCTGAGTTTCCAGAAGTTCAGTCTTTTGTTCAGGCTCTGTCTAGAATCAGGCCTGTGTTTAGATCTAGCGCTCCTCCTTGGAGTTTAAATCTTGTTCTTAAAGTTTTAGAGGTCTCAGTTTGAGTCTATGCATGTAGTTGACATTAAATTACTGTTTTGGAAGGTTCTTTTTCTACTGGCTATTGCTTTGGCGCGCAAATCTCTGAAAAGGCTGCCTTGCAATGTGAGCCTCCTTACCTATATTTCATGCTGATAAGGCTGTTCTTCATACTGGGTTAGGTTTCTTTCATGTAATTAACAAGAGTCCATGAGCTAGTGACGTATGGGATATACATTCCTACCAGGAGGGGCAAAGTTTCCCAAACCTTAAAATGCCTATAAATACACCCCTCACCACACCCACAAATCAGTTTTACAAACTTTGCCTCCAAGGGAGGTGGTGAAGTAAGTTTGTGCTAGATTCTACGTTGATATGCGCTCCGCAGCAAGTTGGAGCCCGGTTTTCCTCTCAGCGTGCAGTGAATGTCAGAGGGATGTGAGGAGAGTATTGCCTATTGAATGCAGTGATCTCCTTCTACGGGGTCTATTTCATAAGGTTCTCTGTTATCGGTCGTAGAGATTCATCTCTTACCTCCCTTTTCAGATCGACGATATACTCTTATATTTACCATTTCCTCTACTGATTCTCGTTTCAGTACTGGTTTGGCTTTCTACAAACATGTAGATGAGTGTCCTGGGGTAAGTAAGTCTTATTTTCTGTGACACTCTAAGCTATGGTTGGGCACTTTATTTATAAAGTTCTAAATATATGTATTCAAACATTTATTTGCCTTGACTCAGAATGTTCAACTTTCCTTATTTCCAGACAGTCAGTTTCATATTTGGGATTATGCTTTAAAATTATCATATTTTGTCTTACCTCAAAAATTTGACTTTTTTCCCTGTGGGCTGTTAGGCTCGCGGGGGCTGAAAATGCTTCATTTTATTGCGTCATTTTTGGCGCGGACTTTTTTGGCGCAAAAATTCTTTTCCGTTTCCGGCGTCATACGTGTCGCCGGAAGTTGCGTCATTTTTTGACGTTATTTTGCGCCAAAAATGTCGGCGTTCCGGATATGGCGTCATTTTTGGCGCCAAAAGCATTTAGGCGCCAAATAATGTGGGCGTCTTATTTGGCGCCAAAAAATATGGGCGTCGCTTTTGTCTCCACATTATTTCAGTCTCATTTTTCATTTGCTTCTGGTTGCTAGAAGCTTGATGTTTGGCATTTTTTTCCCATTCCTGAAACTGTCTTATAAGGAATTTGATCTATTTTGCTTTATATGTTGTTTTTTCTCTTACATATTGCAAGATGTCTCACGTTGCATCTGAGCCAGAAGATACTACAGGAAAACCACTGCCTGCTGGATCTACCAAAGCTAAGTGTATCTGCTGTAAACTTTTGGTAGCTATTCCTCCAGCTGTTGTTTGTAATAATTGTCATGACAAACTTGTTAAAGCAGATAATATTTCCTTTAGTGATGTACCATTGCCTGTTGCAGTTCCCTCAACATCTAAGGTGCAGAATGTTCCTGATAACATAAGAGATTTTGTTTCTGAATCCATAAAGAAGGC
Organism: Bombina bombina; assembly: GCF_027579735.1. Classification (NCBI taxonomy): domain Eukaryota; kingdom Metazoa; phylum Chordata; class Amphibia; order Anura; family Bombinatoridae; genus Bombina; species Bombina bombina. The sequence continues at coordinate 452,354,515 of NC_069505.1, read as the reverse complement.
TTTGTCTGTTATTTCTCCTTCTAGTAAACGTAAAAAGTCTTTTAAATCTTCTGTCTCTACAGATGAATTTTTAAATGAACACCATCATTCTGATTCTTTGGACTCTTCTGGTTCAGAGGATTCTGTCTCAGAGATTGATGCTGATAAATCTTCATATTTATTTAAGATGGAATTTATTCGCTCTTTACTTAAAGAAGTACTAATTGCTTTAGAAATAGAGGATTCTAGTCCTCTTGATACTAATTCTATACGTTTGGATAAGGTTTTTAAAGCTCCTGCGGTTATTCCAGAAGTCTTTCCTGTTCCTAATGCTATTTCTGCAGTAATTGCTAAGGAATGGGATAAATTGGGTAATTCATTTACTCCTTCTAAACGTTTTAAGCAATTATATCCTGTTCCGCCTGACAGGTTAGAATTTTGGGACAAAATCCCTAAAGTTGATGGGGCTATTTCTACCCTTGCTAAACGTACTACCATTCCTACGTCAGATGGTACCTCGTTTAAGGATCCTTTAGATAGAAAAATTGAATCTTTTCTAAGAAAAGCTTATCTATGTTCAGGTAATCTTCTTAGACCTGCTATATCATTGGCTGATGTTGCTGCAGCTTCAACTTTTTGGTTGGAAACTCTAGCGCAACAAGTAACAAATCGTGATTCTCATGATATTATTATTCTTCTCCAGCATGCTAATAATTTCATCTGTGATGCCATTTTTGATATTATTAGAGTTGATGTTAGATTTATGTCTCTGGCTATCTTAGCCAGAAGAGCTTTATGGCTTAAGACTTGGAATGCTGATATGGCTTCTAAATCAACTCTACTTTCCATTTCTTTCCAGGGAAACAAATTATTTGGTTCTCAGTTGGATTCTATTATTTCAACTGTTACTGGTGGGAAAGGAACTTTTTTACCACAGGATAAAAAGTCTAAAGGTAAAAACAGGGCTAACAATCGTTTTCGTTCCTTTCGTTTCAACAAAGAACAAAAGCCTGATCCTTCGTCCTCAGGAGCAGTTTCAGTTTGGAAACCATCTCCAGTCTGGAATAAATCCAAGCCTGCTAGAAAGGCAAAGCCTGCTTCTAAGTTCACATGAAGGTACGGCCCTCATTCCAGTTCAGCTGGTAGGGGGCAGGTTACGTTTTTTCAAAGAAATTTGGATCAAATCTGTTCACAATCTTTGGATTCAGAACATTGTTTCAGAAGGGTACAGAATTGGTTTCAAGATGAGACCTCCTGCAAAGAGATTTTTTCTTTCCCATGTCCCAGTAAATCCAGTGAAAGCTCAAGCATTTCTGAATTGTGTTTCAGATCTAGAGTTGGCTGGAGTAATTATGTCAGTTCCAGTTCCGGAAGAGGGGATGGGGTTTTATTCAAATCTCTTCATTGTACCAAAGAAGGAGAATTCCTTCAGACCAGTTCTGGATCTAAAATTATTGAATCGTTATGTAAGGATACCAACGTTCAAGATGGTAACTGTAAGGACTATATTGCCTTTTGTTCAGCAAGGGAATTATATGTCCACAATAGATTTACAGGATGCATATCTGCATATTCCGATTCATCCAGATCATTATCAGTTCCTGAGATTCTCTTTTCTAGACAAGCATTACCAATTTGTGGCTCTACCGTTTGGCCTTGCTACAGCTCCAAGAATTTTCACAAAGATTCTCGGTGCCCTTCTGTCTGTAATCCGAGAACAGGGTATTGTGGTATTTCCTTATTTGGACGATATCTTGGTACTTGCTCCGTCTTTACATTTAGCAGAGTCTCATACGAATCGACTTGTGTTGTTTCTTCAAGATCATGGTTGGAGGATCAATTTACCAAAAAGTTCTTTGATTCCTCAAACAAGGGTAACCTTTCTGGGTTTCCAGATAGATTCAGTGTCCATGACTCTGTCTTTAACAGACAAGAGACGTCTAAAATTGATTACAGCTTGTCGAAACCTTCAGTCACAATCATTCCCTTCGGTAGCCTTATGCATGGAAATTCTAGGTCTTATGACTGCTGCATCGGACGCGATCCCCTTTGCTCGTTTTCACATGCGACCTCTTCAGCTCTGTATGCTGAACCAATGGTGCAGGGATTACACGAAGATATCTCAATTAATATCTTTAAAACCGATTGTTCGACACTCTCTAACGTGGTGGACAGATCACCATCGTTTAATTCAGGGGGCTTCTTTTGTTCTTCCGACCTGGACTGTAATTTCAACAGATGCAAGTCTCACAGGTTGGGGAGCTGTGTGGGGATCTCTGACGGCACAAGGAGTTTGGGAATCTCAGGAGGTGAGATTACCGATCAATATTTTGGAACTCCGTGCAATTTTCAGAGCTCTTCAGTTTTGGCCTCTTCTGAAGAGAGAATCGTTCATTTGTTTTCAGACAGACAATGTCACAACTGTGGCATACATCAATCATCAAGGAGGGACTCACAGTCCTCTGGCTATGAAAGAAGTATCTCGAATTTTGGTTTGGGCGGAATCCAGCTCCTGTCTAATCTCTGCGGTTCATATCCCAGGTGTAGACAATTGGGAAGCGGATTATCTCAGTCGCCAAACGTTGCATCCGGGCGAATGGTCTCTTCACCCAGAGGTATTTCTTCAGATTGTTCAATTGTGGGGGCTCCCAGAGATAGATCTGATGGCCTCTCATCTAAACAAGAAACTTCCCAGGTATCTGTCCAGATCCCGGGATCCTCAGGCGGAGGCAGTGGATGCATTATCACTTCCTTGGAAGTATCATCCTGCCTATATCTTTCCGCCTCTAGTTCTTCTTCCAAGAGTAATCTCCAAGATTCTGAGGGAATGCTCGTTTGTTCTGCTAATAGCTCCGGCATGGCCTCACAGGTTTTGGTATGCGGATCTTGTCCGGATGGCATCTTGCCAGCCATGGACTCTTCCGTTAAGACCAGACCTTCTGTCACAAGGTCCTTTTTTCCATCCGGATCTGAAATCCTTAAATTTAAAGGTATGGAGATTGAACGCTTGATTCTTGGTCATAGAGGTTTCTCTGACTCCGTGATTAATACTATGTTACAGGCTCGTAAATCTGTATCTCGAGAGATATATTATAGAGTCTGGAAGACTTATATTTCTTGGTGTCTTTCTCATCATTTTTCTTGGCATTCTTTTAGAATACCGAGAATTTTACAATTTCTTCAGGATGGTTTGGATAAGGGTTTGTCCGCAAGTTCTTTGAAAGGACAAATCTCTGCTCTTTCTGTTCTTTTTCACAGAAAGATTGCTATTCTTCCTGATATTCATTGTTTTGTACAAGCTTTGGTTCGTATAAAACCTGTCATTAAGTCAATTTCTCCTCCTTGGAGTTTGAATTTGGTTCTGGGAGCTCTTCAAGCTCCTCCGTTTGAACCTATGCATTCATTGGACATTAAATTACTTTCTTGGAAAGTTTTGTTCCTTTTGGCCATCTCTTCTGCTAGAAGAGTTTCTGAATTATCTGCTCTTTCGTGTGAGTCTCCTTTTCTGATTTTTCATCAGGATAAGGCGGTGTTGCGAACTTCTTTTGAATTTTTACCTAAAGTTGTGAATTCCAACAACATTAGTAGAGAAATTGTGGTTCCTTCATTATGTCCTAATCCTAAGAATTCTAAGGAGAAATCATTGCATTCTTTGGATGTTGTTAGAGCTTTGAAATATTATGTTGAAGCTACGAAATCTTTCCGTAAGACTTCTAGTCTATTTGTTATCTTTTCCGGTTCTAGGAAAGGCCAGAAAGCTTCTGCCATTTCTTTGGCATCTTGGTTGAAATCTTTAATTCATCTTGCCTATGTTGAGTCGGGTAAAACTCCGCCTCAAAGAATTACAGCTCATTCTACTAGGTCAGTATCTACTTCCTGGGCGTTTAGGAATGAAGCTTCGGTTGACCAGATCTGCAAAGCAGCAACTTGGTCTTCTTTGCATACTTTTACTAAATTCTACCATTTTGATGTATTTTCTTCTTCTGAAGCAGTTTTTGGTAGAAAAGTTCTTCAGGCAGCGGTTTCAGTTTGAATCTTCTGCTTATGTTTTTTGTTAAACTTTATTTTGGGTGTGGATTATTTTCAGCAGGAATTGGCTGTCTTTATTTTATCCCTCCCTCTCTAGTGACTCTTGTGTGGAAAGATCCACATCTTGGGTAGTCATTATCCCATACGTCACTAGCTCATGGACTCTTGTTAATTACATGAAAGAAAACATAATTTATGTAAGAACTTACCTGATAAATTCATTTCTTTCATATTAACAAGAGTCCATGAGGCCCACCCTTTTTTGTGGTGGTTATGATTTTTTTGTATAAAGCACAATTATTCCAATTCCTTATTTTATATGCTTCGCACTTTTTCTTATCACCCCACTTCTTGGCTATTCGTTAAACTGATTTGTGGGTGTGGTGAGGGGTGTATTTATAGGCATTTTAAGGTTTGGGAAACTTTGCCCCTCCTGGTAGGAATGTATATCCCATACGTCACTAGCTCATGGACTCTTGTTAATATGAAAGAAATGAATTTATCAGGTAAGTTCTTACATAAATTATGTTTTTCTTCCTAAGGTCGTTTCAGATCGCAACATCAATCAGGAGATTGTGGTTCCTTCCTTGTGTCCCAATCCTTCCTCTTGGAAGGAACGGTTACTTCATAATTTGGATGTGGTTCGGTCCTTAAAGTTCTATCTTCAGGTTACGAAGGAGTTTAGAGAGACAACTTCTTTGTTTGTTGTCAATTCTGGGAAATGTAGGGGGCAGAAGGCCTCGTCCACTTCCTTATCTTATTTGTTGATGAGCATTATTCGCTTAGATTATGAGACAGCGGGACATAAGCCTCCTCAGAGGATTAAAGCTCATTCAACTAGAGCTGTGGCTTCCTCTTGAGCCGTAAAGAATGAGGCCTCTATGGATCAGATTTGTTTTGCGGCTACCTGGTCCTCCTTACATACCTTTTCTAAATTTTACAAGTTTTACATTTTTGCTTCGGCTGGAGCAGCTTTTGGGAGAAAGGTTTTGCAGACTGTGGTGCCCTCAGAATAGGGTCCGCCTTCTTTTTTTTGCCCTCCCGTTAATTCAGTGTTCTCTGGAGCTTGGGTATATGTTTCCTACAAGTAAGGGATGAATCCGTGGACTTTGCTCATATTAAGAAGGAAAACATAAATTATGCTTACCAGATAATTTCATTTCCTTCTGTATGAGGAGAGTCCACGGCCCCCGCCCGTATTTTCCGAGGGGCGGACCTAAATTTTGTTTTGTTCTTCTGGCACCATTTATACCCTGATATTTCTCCTAGTGTTCCTTGTTCCCTTGGCAGAATGACTGGGATATGAGGGAAGAGGGGGGAGGTATTTAAGCCTTTGGCTGGGGTGTCTTTGCCTCCTCCTGATGGCCAGGTTCCTCATACAGAAGGAAATGAAATTATCTGGTAAGCATAATTTTATGTTTTTTGCAATTTTTTTTTATAAATAATAGATACTGGCAGTTAGTATTGCTAAACTTGTCTCTTTTCTGCATATAAAAATGGTCTTGAAATAAGATAGTGGTTTACAAAAAAATGATAGCAATTGGGAAAATCATCTTTAATATGTAAATATGTATACAATTGACTTTCTGCTATAGGACAATTCTCATTAACCCCTTAACGACCAACGGTGTACCCGGCGCGTCCTACAAAAAACGGCTGTTAACCACCAAGGACGTGCCGGGTACGTCCTCAGGGGCTTCAAGCGCTGGAAGCGATCGTGATCGCTTTCAGGGTATTGCACCGATGCATAGATATTGATCTGCATCGGCCAGCGATGGTGCCAATCGTTGGTGGCGTAGGCGGGATAGGAGGAAGGCAGGTGGGCGGCCCATCGCTGAAGGGGGTGGGAGGAGGCTTCAGAGGTCCGGGAGTGGGCTGGAACAGGCTGGAGGGGGCAGGACCGCTACGCTATGGCAAGATTTTAGTGAGTGGGAAGGAGGGAGAGGACAATAAGAAAGGGATCAGGGAGGGGGTTGGGTATTTAGGTGGGGCAGCTACACTACGGAAAACATTTTTTTATTAATTTTTTTAATAAAATTTAAGCCCAATTTTACTGCAAACTAGGTACTGGCAGACAGCTGCCAGTACCTAAGATGATCGCAAATAGGTAGGGAGGGTTGGAGAGCTGTTGGGGGATCAAGGAGGTTGGGGGGTAAGAGAGGATCCTACACTGAAGAAACTATATATATATATATATATATGTAGCCGGTGGCCTAGCACTCCTTCCACTCATATGTAGCCAAAGCCTGGGTGCAATCCTCAAATTGAAGTATAAAGTAGCTCTGTAGATGGAGGGCACTCACAGGACTTATAGAAAATGTAATCTTTATTTACAACATCAGTTTCACATCAATCTCCGAATCTCTTGCTGGGAGCCCGTTGTGATGTGCTGCACGCACTTACGAAGATTATGAATTCTTCTTGAAGAAGGCCTCTAGATGGGCCGAAACGTCGACATTCTTTGATGTGAAACTGATGTTGTAAATAAAGATTACATTTTCTATAAGTCATGTGAGTGCCCTCCATCTACAGAGCTACTATATATATATATATATATATATATATATATATATGTGTGTGTGTGCAAACATAGGCTGTGTGTAAGCGCACAATGAGACCCTGTAGCTATACAAATAATAAGCAAAAGCGATACCTGTATCACGCTGGAGTTCGGCACACTGAGGAGAGAGGGTGTGTCACGATTGCTGGAGACCTGCAGCTGTGGCGATCAGAACTCGGTCTGTAAGCCGCTCCTTAGAACAATAGACAAATCCAAAAACAGTTGAGCGCCTCAAAGCGCAAAAAGGACTCCACGAAGTGTAAAAGGACTTCACTTTATTGTATAAAGGGTAAAAACATAACAGCATAAGAAGCAGTTGAAAAAAGCACTCAATAAAAGAAAGACACAATGTCAGCGATCAGGACCTCACGCAGACATGTTTCGTGTGGTTGCGGTTTTTCAGCTGCTTCTTATGCTGTTATGTTTTTACCCTTTATACAATAAAGTGAAGTCCTTTTACACTTCGTGAAGTCCTTTTTGCGCTTTGAGGCGCTCAACTGTTTTTGGATTTTTATATATATAATATACAAAAAAGCCTTTTATTTTAGTGCTGGCAGATTTTCTACCAGTACTTAAGATGGGGTGACCTGTGGGGGAGGGAAGAGAACTGTTTCAGAGGGGTCAGGTAGGGATCAGGGGGTGGGATGTGTCAGGTGGGAGGCTGATCTTTCAATAAAGCTAAAATGAACCCTACAAACTACCTAATTAACCCCTTCACTGCTGGGCACAATACAAGTGTGGTGCGCAGCTTAATTTAGCAGCCTTATAATTACCAAAAAGCAATACCAAAGCCATATATGTGTGCTATTTCTGAACAAAGGGGATCCCAGACAATCATTTACAACCAGAGTTTATGAAAAAAAGTTACCAATGGCACTACAGGTATATATAGGACCTGATTTATTTAATATCTGGCCAACTTGTAAGGCCTTATGTGTTATCAGCCAACTAAATGGCTAAGTTTGGTGCTATGTGTATAACATTGATTACTGGAGCAAAAAGGGAAAGAATACACTTGAAAGCACTCACAGGTCACTTATTGAGTAATATTGATGTGAGGAAATCAAAAATGAAATCCAAGGTTTGAGGAGACACAAACTTAGCTATAATTAAAATTTAACTTTTATTGGGGTCTAAAAATAAAATAGGAAAAACTTTAAAAACACACTTAGGTACCGATTGTAGTCTGCTTGGCTTAGCGTGACAATGTCACGTGATACTTAGAATTCTTCAACAGACACTCTTATGTGCAATTTGTGTTGCAATTGATTTACCTGCTTATATTCAGTTAACTAAACGTGTATATTTACACTAATAATGAGTATAGATTCTATGCAGGTATAATCTATAGAGTATCTTTGATTGAAAGTCTCTAGTGGTGAGAAAGTAGTATGTTTGTAAAAAACTTAAGTTCAAATAATAAGGTAGTAACATTTACTGGTATTGCCACATTTGTCTTCAACAATACCTAAAAGTTATATTCATGAAGTGATGGCTGGATTATCAACCTATCTCACTTGTGCACTTATGCTGCAGATACGTTCTGACTGAATAAGTTTAGTAAAGAACTAAATCTTTCCCATGTTCAAATAGCAGATTCTGAGTATGGTATTGATTTGCTTGCTCAGTTGTATAAGAGGTTAGCTTTGTCTCTAGACCCACACACATGCGTATCACAGTCTAAATATTTCTCATATACTCTGTAATGTGTCAGTAATTCATCAAAGTATTTGTGCATTAGAGTGTGCCGACATCCGCTGCTTTCTGTGTGTAATAAACTTATATATAACTCAGATTAAGCAAAACCGTTTTTCGTTAAGTTAGATGTATTACCAGCTTTGACCATCTACAGATTATACAAGGGCAGTTTTTAAGTATAATATTTATTTGCTCAGTTGTCTGAGAGGTTTACTGTGTCTCTGTTCCCACACACATACGTCTTTCAGTCTGAATATTTAGTAATAATACAGTTTCTCGAATACACTGTTATATAGTAGTAATTCACAAGACTGTTTGTGCATTAGCGTGTGCCGACATTTGCTACTTTTTGTATGTGATATGTTTATGTATACCTCAATTATGAACACTTTTACCGTGAGGTTAGGTATACTAACTAAACTAACAGCTGTAACCGTTACCTGCCTGAAAGAGTAATATGCTCTCAAGCGTTCTCAAGCACTAGGTTAGTTAATAAAACATAATTGCCAGTAACACTTTGCTAGCCAGATAGATGTTGATATTTGAGCATAAATAGCCATCAGTAGAGTCTGGATAGATACAGTGAAAAGACTACAGTAATTAAATCGGTAGCTTAAGGCTTACTAAAAACACAGGAGCTCCTAGGACTCCTCACCATTGCCCTAATGTCCCTTGGGGCAATGGTGAGGAGTCCTAGGAGCTCCTGTGTTTTTAGTAAGCCTTAAGCTACCGATTTAATTACTGTAGTCTTTTCACTGTATCTATCCAGACTCTACTGATGGCTATTAATGCTCAAATATCAACATCTATCTGGCTAGCAAAGTGTTACTGGCAATTATGTTTTATTAACTAACCTAGTGCTTGAGAGCATATTACTCTTTCAGGCAGGTAACGGTTACAGCTGTTAGTTTAGTTAGTATACCTAACCTCACGGAAAAACGTTTGTGTTCATAATTGAGGTATACATAAACATATCACATACAAAAAGTAGCAAATGTCGGCACACGCTAATGCACAAACAGTCTTGTGAATTACGGTCACACAACTGTGCATTTGAGTCATTGCAACATTGTTAAATATTTAAACTATGATACACGGGTGTGTGTAAATACAGACACAGCTAACCTCTTACATAATTGAGCAGGCAAATAAGTATTATACTCAGAATCTGCCTTTTTAGATTTGCAGATGGCCACAGCTGTTAGTATACCGAACGGAATGGAGATCGGTTCTGTCTAAATGGAGATATATACAAATCTATTACATTTATAAAGCAGCCGACATCAGCACACGCTAATACACAAACAGTCTTGTGAATTACTACTATATAACAGTGTATTCGAGAAACTGTATTATTACTAAATATTCAGACTGAAAGACGTATGTGTGTGGGAACAGAGACACAGTAAACCTCTCAGACAACTGAGCAAATAAATATTATACTTAAAAACTGCCCTTGTATAATCTGTAGATGGTCAAAGCTGGTAATACATCTAACTTAACGACAAACGGTTTTGCTTAATCTGAGTTATATATAAGTTTATTACACACAGAAAGCAGCGGATGTCGGCACACTCTAATGCACAAATACTTTGATGAATTACTGACACATTACAGAGTATATGAGAAATATTTAGACTGTGATACGCATGTGTGTGGGTCTAGAGACAAAGCTAACCTCTTATACAACTGAGCAAGCAAATCAATACCATACTCAGAATCTGCTATTTGAACATGGGAAAGATTTAGTTCTTTACTAAACTTATTCAGTCAGAACGTATTTGCAGCATAAGTGCACAAGTGAGATAGGTTGATAATCCAGCCATCACTTCATGAATATAACTTTTAGGTATTGTTGAAGACAAATGTGGCAATACCAGTAAATGTTACTACCTTATTATTTGAACTTAAGTTTTTTACAAACATACTACTTTCTCACCACTAGAGACTTTCAATCAAAGATACTCTATAGATTATACCTGCATAGAATCTATACTCATTATTAGTGTAAATATACACGTTTAGTTAACTGAATATAAGCAGGTAAATCAATTGCAACACAAATTGCACATAAGAGTGTCTGTTGAAGAATTCTAAGTATCACGTGACATTGTCACGCTAAGCCAAGCAGACTACAATCGGTACCTAAGTGTGTTTTTAAAGTTTTTCCTATTTTTTTTTTAGACCCCAATAAAAGTTAAATTTTAATCATTTACAACCGTTTGTGCCATAATTGCACAAGCTGTTTGTAAATAATTTTAGTGAGAAACGTAAAAAAAAATTTGATCGCATTTGGCGGTAAAATGGTGGCATGAAAAATAACAAAGCGGGCCTAGATCAATACTTTGGGTTGTCTACTAAAAAAATATATATACGTGTGAAGGGTTATTCAGGAATTCCTGACAGATATCAGTGTTACAATGTAACTATCGCTAAGACCAGAAATTGATAAACGCTGCCAATACACATCAAGGTAGAAAACAGGAAAAATATGGAAATTGAAGGTAATGTAGTAACCCTCTAGACCACTAATTCCTATAGGAGGCGCTAAAAAGAAACATAACCCTAATGAGATTAAATTAGGAATACAAATAGTCACTGATATGTATATATAAACAAATAAAATTGTTATAAAATAACCAAGTGGTGACACCCCAGGTATAAAAATAAAGTATATATAGAGAACAAAAATAGAACCAGTCCTTATATGTTAGAAGGTCCAATGAGAGTCCTCCAAGAGTGGAATCTTCAAAGTGTGGAAGACGTGGCAGGCAGCACTCTGACTTCACCCAATCCGATGATGTGGTTCTACAGCAGAAAACATAACCCAAGAATGCACCTGCAATATGCCTTTGCATTTGCTCAAAGGAACTTAGAAAAGACCGCAACTGCCACTAAAACCTATTATAATCTCAAAATGTCCAAAAAGGAATATGAAATAAATTATAGAGTTTCTTTATAACTTTGGAAGAGATCAGGTTAAGGAGAAGAAATTTCTTTTACATGATACGATGAGTCCACGGATTTCATCCTTAATTGTGGGATATCGCCTCCTGGTCAGCAGGAGGAGGCAAAGAGCACCACAGCAGAGCTGTATATATAGCTCCTCCCTTCCCTCCCACTCCAGTCATTCTCTTTGCCTGTGTTAGTGATAGGAAGAGGTAAAGTGAGGTGTTAGTTTAGATTCTTCAATCAAGAGTTTTTTATTTTTAAAATGGTACCATAGTGTGCTACTTTTCTCTAGGGTGTAGCCATATTCTTTGTCAGCCTCTAGAGTAGAGCTACAGGTGGCTTTATAGCAATGGGAACTGGCGGGGTTTTAGCTTCACTGTGCCTCCCATATTTGTGCTGCCCTTAGGTTGATGGTCTTAGAGAGTATTAACTAAGGCGCTTCTGTGTTCACAGAGCTGAAGGACGGAGCATATGGACCTCTTTACACTGGGAGAATCGTCATGCTGGTACTCAGCATTAAGGTAAGTGCAGTCTTTTATTTCTGGGGCTTCTGGAGCATATCTGAGAACTGGCTGTACTCCTTGCATATTTGGGGAAACAGGGCTCTTAGTAAAGGGCTTCCCTATCCTAAGTGTGTGTGGGCCTCATAGAGGGATGTTAACCTGCACGGTTATAGGTGTCAGAGTGTGTGTGTGTTATAAGAAGTACACTTGGGACACTGTTAGTTAGGAGCGGCTGGTAAATGCTTTTATTTGGGCTGACACTGGGATGTGTTGCCGGAGTCTGATATTGGACTCTGGTTTTGCAGCTGGTATTTACTTTTCTTTAGGCGGTTTTGGCCTAAGATATTTCCCGGGGTTAATGCATTTGACGATGCCCACGATGGGCAGAGTTTTGACTTGGCGCACTCTCCAGTAATTGCCGCGCAGTTCCTCTTACTCCGGAAGTCCCCGGTTGATAGCGACGCATCGCAAGTATCGCCTAGACCGCATGGTTTGTGTCTAAAGCAAGCGGTTATAGGCTTGGCTCCGGAGTGTTCCTAGGAGAGGTCAGGGGACTGCGGGGGCAGGTAGGCGCCTCAGCAGGGCTGTTAAGGGGAGGTGCTTGGTGACAATACGATTTTTTTCTACATTGTTATTATAATCGTTTTGCTTGCAAGGAAAATTGTTGTCAGTTTATTTTTTAAAGAGACAGTGTAATTGTAAAATAGGGTTCTCTTTAACCACTGACAAAATTCTAACGACATTATTATTGTTGTACATTACTGCTGTTAGTATGGATTCTGATGAGATCCAAGTTGTAACTTGTTCTATGTGTTTGAATGCCCCAGTGGAACCTTCAGTTCCTTTTTGTCCTTCATGTTGTGAGAGAGCCTTACATCATAGGGACCAAATTTTTTGTGATAAACCTTTGCCTAAGACAGATGCTTCTCAGGTGTCTATAAATGAGATGCAAGGTATGCCTCAACTTTCTCCCCAAGCGTCACAGCCCTTAACGCCCGCGCAAGCAGGGTCATGTATTTCCCCAGTGTCTGCAGCATTTACATTAAAGGACATTGCTGCAGTGATGTCCTCTACGCTTTCGGATGCGTTATCTAACCTTCCTATTTCGCACGGCAAGCAAGGGACACCTATGGGGGCACGTATGCCACTGATTCCATGGTGGCGATTGTGAATGCACCATCCAGGGGCTCTAAATTCGAGAGTATGGAGGTACTCTCTGAGGGTGATCTCTCTGAAGTAGGGAGTGCTTTACCCTTAACTGATCCTGATGTGATTTCCTTCAGGTTTAAGCTTGAACACCTCAGTTTATTACTGAGAGAGGTGTTAGTTACTCTGGATGACTGTGACTCCATCATAGTCCCGCCAGAAAAAATGAGTAAGTTAGACAGATATTTGGAAGTTCCTTCTTACTCGGATGTATTTCCAGTTCCTAAAAGGACTTCAGAGATTATTGCAAAGGAATGGGGAAGACCTGGTATTCTTTTTTCTCCTTCGCCTATATTTAAAAAGATGTATCCTATTGCTGACGCTATAAAGGATTCTTGGCAGACGGTCCCTAAAGTAGAGGGAGCTATATCTACCCTGGCTAAGCGAACTACTATTCCTATTGAGGATAGTTGTTCCTTTAAAGACCCTATGGATAAGAAGTTAGAGGGTCTTCTTAAGAAGGTTTACATTCATCAGGGATTTCTTTTGCAACCGGCGGCCTGCATTGTTACTGCGACCAGTGCGGCTGCTTTCTGGTTTGATGCTCTAGAGGAGTCTCTTAAGACAGAGACTCCCTTGGAAGAGATACAGGATCAGACTAAAGCTCTTAAGTTAGCTTATATTGTTTATTACAGATGCTTCTCTGCAGATTACTAAATTGGCAGCTAAGAGTTCGGGTTTTGCCATCTTAGCACGTCGGGCTTTATGGTTAAAGTCTTGGTCTGCGGATGTGTCATCCAAGTCTAAGCTCTTGACTATTCCTTACAAGGGGAAGACCCTGTTCGGGCCCGACTTGAAGGAAATTATTTCAGAGGAGGCAAGGGTCATCTCCTCCCTCAGGATAAAAAGTCAGAACAGAAAGGATGTCAGAGTAATTTTCGCTCCTTTCGAAATTTCAAAGGGGTTCCCTCCTCCACTTCCGCTAAACAGGAAGGGGATTATTCACAAGCCCACTTGGAGACCCAACCAGTCTTGGAACAAGGGTAAGCAGTCCAAGAAGCAGGCTGCCACTACCAAGTCGGCATGAAGGGGTGGCCCCCGATCCTGGACCGGATCTGGTAGGGGACAGACTTTCTCTCTTTGTCCAGGCTTGGATAAGAGACGTTCAGGATCCCTGGACACTATAAATTGTGTCTCAGGGGTATCAGTTGGAGTTCAAAAACTCTTCCCCCAGAGGAAGGTTTCTTATTTCATGATTATCTGTAGATATCTGTACGCTGTGTAGGAGATCTCTCCTCCATGGAAGTAATATGTCCTGTTCCAATAATGGAACAGGGACAGGGGTTTTATTCAAATCTCTTTGTAGTTCCCAAAAAAGAGGGAACGTTCCGTCCTATTTTAGACCTCAAAAGTCTAAACAAATTTCTCAGAGTTCCATCCTTCAAGATGGAAACTATCCGTACCATTCTTCCAATGATCCAGGAGGGTCAATTTATGACTACCGTGAACCTGAAGGATGCATGTCTTCATGTGCCCATCCACAGACATCATCACAAGTTCCTGAGATTTGCCTTTCTGGACAAACATTTTTAGTTTGTGGCCCTGCCTTTCGGTCTGGCCACGGCTCCCAGGATTTTCACAAAGGTTCTGGGGTCCCTGCCGGCGGTTCTAAGACTGTGGGGCATTGCAGTAGCGCCTTATCTGGACGATATTCTGATCCAGGCGTCGTCTTATCAACTAGCAAAGTCTCATACCGACATTGTTCTAGCCTTCCTGAGGACTCATGGGTGGAAGGTAAATCTGGAAAAGGGTTCTCTAGTCCCACAGACAAGAGTTCCTTTCTTGGGAACTCTAATCGACTCTCTATCCATGAGAATCTTTTTGACGAAGGTCAGAAAATTGAAAATTCTGGATACATGCAGAGCCCTTCGGACCAATCCTCGGCCGTCAGTGGCTCAGTGCATGGCGGTGTCAGGCAGACAAATTTTCTAAAGAGCAAAGAGAGTATTTTAGTAAAACCACAACTGCTGAGATTAGAATTGAGTTTTGTAGCTTAGGAGTAACTGATAAACACAAGTGCTACTTGTAAGCGAAGTGTGTCCCACAATAACTACTAAGCAATTTGATATATGGTTAGTTTGAATTAACAAACCCTGATTCTGCCACATGTGAATAAACACTGAATTTGCAGCAAGGTCGTTAACTCAGAAACCAGAGTGTAGCAGAAAAAATAAAATAATTGCAAATATGGAAAAGAGGAAAAAATCATAAGATGCTAATGAGGATAATAATGCCTGAAAGAGTAATGAGGAATCACATGGATAATATCCAATAGATATAACTGGATAGGTAAACTGAATCAATTTTAGGAACCAAACATTCAGGTTGATAATTTAAATGAGAGTATCCGTTTTAAAGTCACTTAAAGTCTGGTTATAATTATCACAGTGAGTGAAGATACCTGTAGAGAAGTGGTTGTCTATAATATTAGATACAGAGGTTCTTGCAGTCCGGTTTGCGGTATTCCGTGATATAGAGAGCTGATGTGTACCGGTCGGTCCGTGTAGTTGGCGTGTGACGTCACCGCGAATGAATCCAATAGATCCGGCCGGAATGATGTTAACTGTAGCAGCTCAAAGCAAGTTAGCAAGATACGTACACAGACTTGGATGGATTGCAGAGTAAGCTTAGAAATGTGTAACAGCTTCAATACCAAGCAATGAACTAAAGGGCTGATGGTCTTTTATAGGGAACAGGAAGTGAATGTAAAGTTGTCTTAAAGGTACAGTGGTTAGATAACACTAAGGAAAAGAGAGTCCTGCACACAATCCTGACAGAATCCCCCCTTCAAGGAGCAACTCCGGGGCTCAAGGACTGGGACGGTCAGGGTTCCTTCGATGGAACAGGTTAACCAATCTAGGAGCGGAGATGTTACCTGCAGGCTCCCAAGAATCATCATCTGGTGTATAACCCTTCCAACGAATCAGATATTGGAGATTACCACGATGAAGTCTTGAGTCAAGGATGGAATGTACTTCATACTCCGTGTTAGGGTCCACTACTACATCTGGGATGAAATCAGCGGAGGCAGAGTTCCTGAGGGCTCTATAGGGTTTCAACAGAGAGACATGGAAGGTAGGATGTACTTTCATAGACTCAGGTAATTTAAGACGAACAGCATTAGTATTGATGATGTGTATCACAGGGTAAGGTCCGATGAATAGTGGAGTAAATTTTCGACAGGGAGTGTTCAATTTTAGGTTTCTAGTTGACAACCAGACTAAGTCACCAATTGAGTAAGGTGGAGAAGGCAATCTTTTCTTATCGTAGTAATATTTCTGAGATCTTTTTGCATCTTCTATTGCTGCTTTAACAGTTGCGAAATTGGAGGCAATAAGATTTGAGAGATCAGAGATGTTAGGGGAATTACTTCGGTTGTCTGGAAGTATCTGAAATCTGGGATGAAAACCGTAGTTCACGTAGAATGGAGTTTGTTTGGTGCTAGAGTGAATAGTGTTATTAAAACAGAACTCTGCGTAAGGAAGATGATCTGACCAATGAAGTGGTTGTGAAGAGCAATAAGTTCTAAGGAATTGCTCAAGCCATTGGTTTGACCTTTCTGTCTGGCCGTTAGTCTGAGGATGATAAGCAGTGCTGAGGCGTTTGTCGATGGAGAAGGCCTTGCAGAATTCACTCCAGAGTTTACTAGTGAATTGGGAACCTCTGTCAGTAAGCATGGTGTTTGGGAGACCATGATGTTTAAAGACGTGAGAAATGAGTAGTTGAATGGTTTCAGAGGCAGAAGGGAGTTTATGGTAAGGAATGAAATGTGACATCTTGCTAAAAAGATCAACTACAACAAGAATGGTTGTATTGTTTTTTGAATTTGGGAGATCTACGATAAAATCTAGAGCTATCTCAAGCCAAGGTCTACTGGGAGTAGGTAGCGGAGTCAAAAGTCCATAAGGTGGATGTTTATCCTTTTTGGAAATAGTACAATCTGCACAGGTGAGAACATAGTCTTTAACATCCTGACTGATTCTTGGCCACCAATAAGAACGCGTGACAAGTTCCTGTGTTTTCTTGACACCTGGGTGTCCTGCGAATAAAGAATCATGTGAGGATTGAAGTACAATCTGTCTGAGAGTAGGGGGAATGTACAATTTGTCCTGAAAGTAGAAGAAGCCGTCAGGTTTTTTCTGTAACTGGGAGATTGGTTTTGATGTATCCATTGTTTGTTCACGGGAGAGATGAGAATTAGTATCAATAGTGAAAGATACAAAGTTCTCGAGAGGAATAACAGTGTTTCTGGGAGTCTCAGATCGGATGTGCATTGGTAATCTTGATAGAGCATCAGCCTTATGGTTTTTGTTTGCTGGTCGGTAGACGATCTGGTAGTTAAACCTAGAGAAGAAAAGGTTCCAGCGTACCTGTCTTGCTGAGAGTGTTCTGGTGGTTTTCAGGTATTGTAGGTTCCTATGATCCGTGTATATGACGGTGGGAATTGAGGTGCCTTCCAGTAAGTGGCGCCAATGTTCCAACGACATTTTAATGGCAAGAAGCTCCTTATCTCCAATAGGGTAGTTTTGTTCCGAACTGGATAGACTGCGAGAAAAGAAGGCTACAGGGTGTAGAGGTTGATTGATGCCTGTTCTTTGGGAGAGAACTGCTCCTACGGCTACGTCCGAAGCATCCACCTCTAATACATAAGGCAAGTCAGGATTAGGAAACCTCAAAATCGGTGCAGTTGTAAACCGATGTTTAAGCATATCAAAGACCTTTTGTTTGTCATCATTCCATATAAAGGGTGTGTTATTTTTTGTTAATGAAGTTAAAGGTTTTGATATGTTTGAGTAGTTCTTTATAAATTTACGGTAAAAATTAGCAAACCCGAGGAACCTTTGCACATCTTTTTTGTTTTTGGGAGGAGGCCAATCAAGAATGGCCTGAATTTTAGATTCCTCCATGTGGATTCCAGTGGATGTTATTACATAACCTAAGAAGTTTATGCTTTGTGTATTAAAGATGCATTTCTCAGGTTTAGCATAAAGGGAGTTACTTCTCAATCTAGATAGTACCTGTCTCACGTGTAGAATGTGTTCAGGCAAAGTTTTTGAATAGATCAAGATGTCATCCAGATAAATGACAAGGAAAACATCTAGAAAGTCTCTGAAAAGATCATTGATTAAATGCTGAAACGTGGCAGGGGCATTACATAGCCCGAATGGCATCACGGTATATTCGTACAAGCCGTAGCGTGTACGAAAAGCCGTGAGCCACTCATCTCCACTTCTTATACGAATTAGGTTATAAGCTCCCCTCAGATCTAATTTGGTGAAATATTTAGCCCCTTCTAATCTTTCAATTAGTTCGGGGATTAGAGGTAAGGGGTATCGATTTTTTACAGTTACTTTATTTAGCTGTCTGTAGTCTACTATAGGACGTAGAGAACCGTCTTTGTTTTTAACAAAAAATATGCCAGCTCCTGCTGGTGAGGTGGAGGGGCGAATAAATCCTTTTCTTAAGTTTTCCTCAAGATAAACTTTTAAATGAGTAAGTTCGGGATTGGATAATGGGAATATATGCCCATAAGGTATTTCAGCTCCTGGTACTAACTCAATAGGGCAGTCGTATTTCCTGTGGGGAGGTAGATTCTCTGATTCACTTTTGCTGAATACATCAGCAAAATCTCTATACTGTTCAGGTAGTTGTATATCAGACTGTATAGCAGAAGCGAGCATGATGTTCATTGGAAAACATGTAGTATTGCAATAGTTGGACTCAAAAGTGAGAGCCATGTTTGACCAATTAATCTGTGGATTATGTAGAGATAACCAATTTAAGCCTAAAATGACTGGAGATACAGGTGAGGCTATGACATCGAATGATAAGTACTCCCTATGATGTTCAGGGGTTACCATTAACAGTGGGATTGTTTGATATTCTACTAAACCTGAAGATATGGGCCTCCCATCTATACCCCTTAATAATACAGGACATTTTTTGTGCACAAGTGGAATTTTATTGACAAGTGTAAAGTCCTTATCTATGTAGGAAGCTGTAGCTCCCGAATCAATTATTGCGGGTACGTTGAGGCGATGATGATCCCACTGAAAAGAAATTGAGAGTTTACAGTAGAATGTTTTTTTATCATAAATGCTGCAACACACAGTAGAGTTATTTGACTCACCCTTAATTTTCAGCAGGACTGGACAATCTTTAACAGAATGTTCATTTGAGGCACAATAGAGACACAGGTTATTCTCTCTTCGTCTGATTTTTTCTTGGGGGCTTAGAGGGCCTTTGATGAATCCAATCTCCATGGGTTCAATGTTTGATTTGTTAGAGGAAGTTGTTGGATTACAACTAGTACTTTTCTTAGTATAAGTTTCAGGGTATGCTCTTTCATGTTGTCTTTCCCTTAACCTTCTATCAATAGTAATACTAAGTTTAATTAACTCCTCTAAAGTGGGAGGAATCTCCGTGCGGGACAACTCATCCTTAACGGCGTCTGAAAGACCCAGACGGAACTGATTCCTCAAAGATAAATTGTTCCACTCGGAATCTTTCGCCCACCTCTTGAAATCTGTAATGTAGTCTTCGACTACCCTTTTCTTTTGTTTCAAAGCCCTGAGTGCGGTCTCTGCAGTTTGTTGTTTGAAGGGGTCTTCATAGAGTTGACCCATAGCTAGGAGGAACTGATCCAATGAGTTGAGTATAGCTTCATTAGTCTCAAAAAAACTATTAGCCCAGCTACGTGGTTCCCCTCTAAGGAAAGAAATGATAGTTAAAACTCTAGTCCTATCGTTAGGATAAGACTGAGGTTTTAATGTAAAGAGCAGGAGACATGCATTCTTAAAATCTCTATAGTGTGCCCTGTCTCCATAGAATTTTTCTGGCAGGCTAACCTGTGGCTCAGGTGAATGTATTTTAGTTTCAAGATAATCTTTAATATAGGCTTTAAGAGCAACATTCTCGGCCTTCAAGGTATTAAGGCCATCAGCTAGTAATTCTACTTTTTGATTTAAAGTTTGAATTTGTGTAGTCATCTCAGCTGGGTCCATATTTTGTAAGGCTTGGTATTCTGTCAGGCAGACAAATTTTCTAAAGAGCAAAGAGAGTATTTTAGTAAAACCACAACTGCTGAGATTAGAATTGAGTTTTGTAGCTTAGGAGTAACTGATAAACACAAGTGCTACTTGTAAGCGAAGTGTGTCCCACAATAACTACTAAGCAATTTGATATATGGTTAGTTTGAATTAACAAACCCTGATTCTGCCACATGTGAATAAACACTGAATTTGCAGCAAGGTCGTTAACTCAGAAACCAGAGTGTAGCAGAAAAAATAAAATAATTGCAAATATGGAAAAGAGGAAAAAATCATAAGATGCTAATGAGGATAATAATGCCTGAAAGAGTAATGAGGAATCACATGGATAATATCCAATAGATATAACTGGATAGGTAAACTGAATCAATTTTAGGAACCAAACATTCAGGTTGATAATTTAAATGAGAGTATCCGTTTTAAAGTCACTTAAAGTCTGGTTATAATTATCACAGTGAGTGAAGATACCTGTAGAGAAGTGGTTGTCTATAATATTAGATACAGAGGTTCTTGCAGTCCGGTTTGCGGTATTCCGTGATATAGAGAGCTGATGTGTACCGGTCGGTCCGTGTAGTTGGCGTGTGACGTCACCGCGAATGAATCCAATAGATCCGGCCGGAATGATGTTAACTGTAGCAGCTCAAAGCAAGTTAGCAAGATACGTACACAGACTTGGATGGATTGCAGAGTAAGCTTAGAAATGTGTAACAGCTTCAATACCAAGCAATGAACTAAAGGGCTGATGGTCTTTTATAGGGAACAGGAAGTGAATGTAAAGTTGTCTTAAAGGTACAGTGGTTAGATAACACTAAGGAAAAGAGAGTCCTGCACACAATCCTGACAGGCGGTAATTGGGTTGATGGTAGCAGCAATGGACATCATTACGTTTGCTCGTTTTCATCTCAGGCCTCTGCAACTGAGCATGTCAGTGGAATGGAGATTATACAAATTTGTCTCCTCAAATAACTCTAGATCAGAGAGACAAGGGACTCTCTTCTATGGTGGTTGTCACTGGATCATTTATCCCAGGGGACATGCTTCCGCAGGCCCTCATGGGTAATAGTGACAACAGATGCCAGCCTGATAGGATGTGGAGCAGTTTGGAACTCCCTAAGGGCTCAGGGCGTATGGACTCAGGAAGAGTCTCTTCTTCCCATAAATATTCTAGAATTGAGAGCAATATTCAATGCACTGCAGGCTTGGCCTCAGTTGGCTTGGGCTCAATTCATCAGGTTCCAATCGGACAATATAACAACGGTAGCTTACATCAATCATCAAGGAGGAACAAGAAGCTCCTTAGCGATGACGGAGGTAACCAGGATCATTCAGTGGGTGGAGGTTCACTCTTGCCATCTGTCGGCGATCCACATTCCAGGGGTGGACAACTGGGAGGCGGATTTTCTGAGCAGACAGACATTCTATCCAGGAGAATGGGAACTCCATCCGGAGGTGTTGTCCAACTTGATCCTCAGATGGGGCAGACCGGAGTTGGATCTTATGGCATCTCGTCAGAATGCGAAACTCCCGAGGTACGGGTCCAGGTCAAGGGATCCCCAGGCCGAGTTGATAGATGCCTTGGCCTTTCAGCCTAGCTTATGTGTTCCCTCCATTTGTTCTCCTGCCCCGGGTGATTGCTCGAGTCAAACAGGAGAGGGCATCGGTGATCCTCATTGCTCCTGCGTGGCCTCGCAGGACTTGGTATGCCGATCTGGTGGACATGTCATCTCGGCCACCGTGGAAGCTTCCATTGAGGAAAGACCTTCTCATTTAGGGACCCTTCCTCCATCTGAATCTAGTTTCTCTGCAGCTAACTGCTTGGAGATTGACCGCTTAATTTGATCTAAGCGAGGTTTTTCTGATTCGGTCATAGATACCTTGATTCAGGCATGTAAGCCTGTTACTAGGAAGATTTACCATAAGATATGGCGTAAATATCTTTATTGGTGCGAATCCAAGGGCTACTCATGGAGTAGGTTTAGGATTCCCAGGATTTTGTCTTTTCTCCAAGATGGATTGGAGAAAGGGTTGTCAGAAAGTTCCTTAAAGGGATAGATTTCTGCCTTATCTATTTTGTTGCACAAGCGTCTGGCAGATGTTTCAGATGTTCAATCTTTTTGTCAGGCTCTGACTAGAATCAGGCCTGTATTTAGACCAATTTCTCCTCCTTGGAGTTTGAATTTAGTTCTTAAAGTTCTTCAAGGGGTTCCGTTTGAACCTATGCATTCCATAGATATTAAGTTATTATCTTGGAAAGTTTTATTTTTGGTGGCTATTTCTTCTGCTCGCAGAGTTTCTGAACTTTTGGCATTGCAATGTGATTCTCCTTATCTTATTTTTCATTCTGATAAGGTGGTGTTACGTACCAAACCTGGGTTTCTTCTTAAGGTTGTTTCTAATAAGAATATTGTTGTTCCTTCTTTGTGTCCTAATCCTTCTTCTAAGAAGGAGCGTCTGTTACGTAATTTAGACATGGTCCGTGCCTTAAAGTTCTACTTACAGGCGACTAAGGATTTTCGTCAGTCGTCTTCCGTTTGTCGTTTATTCAGGGAAACGTAGGGGTCAGAAAGCTATAACTACCTCTATTTCTTTTTGGATGAAGAGTATCATCCGTTTGGCATATGAGTCTGCTGGGCAGCAGCCTCCTGAACGAATTATGGCCCATTCCACTAGAGTTGCGGCTTCCTCTTGGGCATTAAAAAATGATGCTTCTGTTGACCAGATTTGCAAAGCTGCAACTTATTCGTCTCTTCACACTTTTTCCAAATTTTCCAAATTTGATACTTTTGCCTCATCTGAGGCTGTTTTTGGGAGAAAAGTTCTTCAAGCAGTGGTGCCTTCTGTTTAGGTTCCCTGTCTTGTCCCTCCCTTTCATCCGTGTACTATAGCTTTGGTATTGTATCCCACAAGTAAGGATGAAATCCGTGGACTCATCGTATCTTGTAAAAGAAAAGGAAATTTATTCTTACCTGATAAATTTTTTTCTTTTACGATACGATGAGTCCACGGCCCACCCTGTTTTTCTAAGACAGGTTATTTTTTTTGTTAAAACTTCAGTCACCTCTGCACCTTGGCTTTTCCTTTCTCTTCCTAACTTCGGTTGAATGACTGGAGTGGGAGGGAAGGGAGGAGCTATATATACAGCTCTGCTGTGGTGCTCTTTGCCTCCTCCTGCTGACCAGGAGGCGATATCCCACAAGTAAGGATGAAATCCGTGGACTCATCGTATCGTAAAAGAAACAAATTTATCAGGTAAGAATAAATTTCCTTTTCTTCCATCATGGAAAGGTCCTTTTGCCATTACTGACAATATATCTTAAGTGGCCTATAAAATAAGGATCCCCAAAAATGATAGTTTCATAGATAAATGGGTCCATATTAATCAGTTGCGAGCGTGCCATCCTAGGTCCCAATTACAAGTTATAGAGGGAAAATGAAGTCATATCCCCAAATGCACTAAAGTAATGCTGTAGTTTAAAAGAGGCCTAACTAATGAGAAAAAGGGTTAAAAAATCAGACTCTCTTCATAAAAGACTGTCTATAATGCATACTGTCAACATCCTCACCAAATACCACTGACTGTAAATTGGAAGGGGGATTTATGTCAGGGTACCTGAATATTATTAAATAATATATTAAATGAAATATATATATATATATATATATATATATATATATATATATATATATTCATATATATGGTTGTTGGGACCACATGATTAATTATATATGAGACTATTTGCAACAGTTATATTCACTGTAGATTGCAGTCCTCTATGCCAAATGATGCTTGGCTGTATAAACCAACCCCCCCCCCCTTCTCTCATTCATCAAAAGACAGTTGGTCTAGTTAATTTCAAACAGTCATTTCAAAGAAAGGCAAAAACTTCAAAAGAAACATTTCCTGCTAAGGTGTGAAGCTGAAATCCCTATCAGATTGTCACTGACCCTTTCTTCTGGATCTAAAACAAATGGTAATCTATATTTTGTATATTGTAAATCTTGGATCAAACATGATGATTCCCTTTACTGATTAACAGGACATATGAGAACAAGATTATCAGATAGATGACCCCATGCAGTGATATACAGACACAATGTCAGAGAAATGGCTGGATTTCTTTTGAAACTTAATTAGACAGGGAAAAACAGTTTTTAGCTGAAGAAATGGCTCATGTCACATGAGTGTGAATTGTCCCCTGCAGAGTTTCCCATGTGCAGATCCCAGACAAATTGGCATTTGAAGTCTCTGTGTAACATAAAGAAAATTTTAAAAAAAGTAAATCTTGCAAAATAAATTATCTATATAATCTTCATATAAGGGAATACTCAAATAAATATTCAGACAAAAAATTCAAAGTATCTTGACCTATGTACCTTTGGAAGCATAGAGTATTTTAGGGATTTAAAGTGACTATTTTTAACAACTTTATATCTTTCATTGCAGGCATCTAGGAAGTACATATATAATTGGTATTTTAAATCATATCCTATGTATTTTATACTCTCAAAGAAGGATATACAGATATGAAATATTAATCTGTATGGGATGATGATCCAATGTAGATATAATTGTGTGAAAACCACATGTTTTTGCTGATTTCAAGGTATGTATGTGACGTTGAGGGGATGGCTGAAGAAGGAAATTTAATCCAGGATGAAGATATTGTAGTCCTTGAATTGTTTCATGGAAAATATGGTTTAAACGCATTTTATATATTGTAAGTGGAATATATACACATGTGGTTTTAAAATGATCAGAAAAAAAATGATACTGTGTGACCCATGTGTATTTGAATATGTAACTTATTAATATAAAGAAATTATAGTATTTTAAATAAACATTTTTAAAGAAATGTTTTTGCTGTATAGAAACAATTGAATGAAGCTGTTTGTCTCTGTCTGCTGCCCCGGTGTTGCGATGCGAGAATTACAGCCAAAAGATTTGACTGTTAACAAAAGATGCGTTTCCCAAGTAACCATGCATTGCCAGGGAACCAATGAAGGGAGGCATCTCCCGAGTTGACCTATGAGATGTTCAGATCCGAAGGGCCTAACCAATTCACCAATGATGGTACAAAACAAAAAGGGGTGGGGTTATATCACATGATTTAACCCCAAGCATAGGGATAGTCTGGGTGGTTCTGCCCTGCTAACGAGTGACTGATAATTGCTGCCTGGAACACGGTCACTATAAGCAAAATAGCTACCCTCCACATGCAAAATACTCCTTTTGTATTCTGAGGTGAATTGGACATACTTTCGCCTAGATTTAGAGTTTTGTCGGTAAAGACCCGCGGTGCTAACGCTCCTTTTTTTTTCCAGTGCACCCTTAAGCCAACGCTGGTATTACGAGTTGTCTGAGTGGCTGCGTTAGGCTCTGAAAAGTGAGCGTTGAGCATAATTTAGCGCCACTTCAAACCTCAATACCAGCATTGCTTACGGTAGCGGTAAGTTGGAAAAACGTGCTCGTGCATGATATCCCCATAGGAAACAATAGGGCTGAGCTGGCCGAAAAAAACCCTAACACCTGCAAAAAAGCAGCGTTCAGCTCCTAACGCAGCCCCATTGTTTCCTATGGGGAAACACTTTCTAAGTCTACACCTAACACCCTAACATGAACCCCGTGTCTAAACACCCCTAATCTTACACTTATTAACCTCTAATCTGCTGCTCCGAACACCGCCACCACCTACATTATCAATATGAACCCCTAATCTGCTGTCCCTAACATCGCTGACACCTATATTATATTTATAAATGTATTAACCCCTAAACCGCCACACTCCCGCCTCGCAAACACTATAATAAATTGTATTAACCCCTAATCTGCTCTCCCTAACATTGCCGCAACCTTCCTACAAATATTAACCCCTAATCTGCCGCCCCCAACGTCGCTGCTACTATAATAAAGTTATTAACCCCTAAACCTAAGTCTAACCCTAACACCCCCCTAACTTAAATATAATTTAAATGTAACGAAATAAATTTACTATAATTAAATTAATCCTATTTAAAACTAATTACTTACCTATAAAATAAACCCTAATATAGCTACAATATAAATAATAATTACATTGTAGCGATTTTAGCATTTATATTTATTTTACAGGCAACTTTGTATTTATTTTAACTAGGTACAATAGCTATTAAATAGTTAATAACTATTTAATAGCTACCTAGTTAAAATAATTACAAAATTACCTGTAAAATAAATCCTAACATAAGTTACAAATACACCTAACACTACACTATCAATAAATTAATTACATAAATTACCTACAATTAGCTAAAATAAAATACAATTAAATAAACTAAACTATATTACAAAAAAACCAAACACTAAATTACAGAAAATAAAAAAGAAATTACAAGAAGTTTAAACTAATTACACCTAATCTAAGCCCCCTAATAAAATAAAAAGCCCCCCAAAATAATAACATGCCCTACCCTATCCTAAATTACAAAGTAATCAGATCTTTTACCAGCCCTTAAAAGGGCTTTTTGCGGGGCATTGCCCCAAAGTAATCAGCTCTTTTACCTGTAAAGAAAAATACAATACCCCCCCAACATTACAACCCACCACCCACATACCCCTACTCTAAAACCCATCCAAACCCCCCTTAAAAAAACCTAACACTAACCCACTGAAGATCTCCCTACCTTGAGTCGTCTTCACTCAGCCAAGCCGAATTCTTCATCCAAGCGGGGCAAGAAGAGGTCCTCCATCCGGTAGAAGTCTTCATCCAAACGGCATCTTCTATCTTCATCCATTCGGAGCGGAGCCATCTTCCATCAAGCCGACGCGGAGCCATCCTCTTCAACCGACGGACTAACGATGAATGACGGTTCCTTTAAGGCAGTGTTTTTCAACCAGTGTGCCGTGGCACACTAGTGTGCCGTGAGAGATCCTCAGGTGTGCCGTGGCAGACTGACAACAGTGTGACATATTTTTTAAATTTTGCTTGTTTTTTACTCCCAGTGCAGGGGTGTCCCTCTTTCAAATTTTGAAATATTGAGAGGTATGTGACAGGCTCATCAGGCAGACATCATTTACAACCATGACATATTGACATTCATTCACAGACAATCATTATGATTGTTTATGAATGAATGTCAATATGTCACGTATAGTTTGTAGGAGGCATGGCATCACAGCACAATACATACTGTATGTGTGTATGTATATATATATATATATATATATATATATATATATATATATATATATATATATATATATATATATATATATATATATGCTGTATTAGGCTACAATGTGTGATTTTTTTTAAATTTTGGGATGGTGGTGTGCCACAGGATTTTTTTATGTAAAAAAGTGTGCCACGGCAAAAAAAAGGTTGAAAATCACTGCTTTAAGGGACGTCATCCAAGATGGCATCCCTCGAATTCTGATTGGCTGATAGGATTGAACTTCAATCTGATTGGCTGATTGAATCAGCCAATCAGATTTTTCCTACCTTAATTCCGATTGGCTGATAGAATCCTATCAGCCAATCAGAATTCGAGGGACGCCATCTTGGCTGTCCCTTAAAGGAACCATCATTCGTCGTTAGTCCGTCGGTTGAAGAGGATGGCTCCGCGTCGGCTGGATGGAAGATGGCTCCGCTCCGTTCCGGATGGATGAAGATAGAAGACATCGCTTGGATGAAGACTTCTACCGGATGGAGGACCTCTTCTTGCCCCGCTTAGATGAAGAATTCGGCTCGGCTGAGTGAAGACGACTCAAGGTAGGGAGATCTTCAGGGGGTTAGTGTTAGTTTTTTTTTAAGGGGGGTTTGGGTGGGTTTTAGAGTAGGGGTATGTGGGTGGTGGGTTGTAATGTTGGGGGGGTATTGTATTTTTCTTTACAAGTAAAAGAGCTGATTACTTTGGGGCAATGCCCCGCAAATAGCCCTTTTAAGGGCTGGTAAAAGAGCTGATTACTTTACAATTTAGGATAGGGTATGGCATTTTATTATTTTGGGGGGCTTTATTTTATTTTATTAGTGGGCTTAGATTAGGTGTAATTAGTTTAAACTTCTTGTGATTTCTTTTTTATTTTCTGTAATTTAGTGTTTGTTTTTTTGTAATATAGTTTAGTTTATTAAATTGTATTTTATTTTAGCTAATTGTAGGTAATTTATTTAATTAATTTATTGATAGTGTAGTGTTAGGTGTATTTGTAACTTAGGTTAGGATTTATGTTACAGGTAATTTTGTAATTATTTTAACTAGGTAGCTATTAAATAGTTATTAACTATTTAATAGCTATTGTTCCTAGTTAAAATAAATACAAAGTTGCCTGTAAAATAAATATAAATGCTAAAATAGCTACAATGTAATTATTATTTATATTGTAGCTATATTAGGGTTTATTTTATAGGTAAGTAATTAGTTTTAAATAGGATTAATTTAATTATAGTACATTTATTTTGTAAAATGTAAATTATATTTGTTAGGGGGTGTTAGGGTTAGACTTAGGTTTAGGGGTTAATAACTTTATTATAGTAGCGGTGACATTGGGGCGGCAGATTAGGGGTTAATATTTGTAGGTAGGTGGCGGTGATGTTAGGGAGGGCAGATTAGGGGTTAATACAATTTATTATTGTAGTGTTTGCGAGGCGGAAGTGCGGCGGTTTAGGGGTTAATACATTTATTATAGTGGCGGCAATGTCCGGTCGGCAGATTAGGGGTTAATAATTGTAGGTAGGTGACGGCGACGTTGGGGGGGGGCAGATTAGGGGTTAATAAATATAATGTAGGTGTCGGCGATGTTAGGGGCAGCAGATTAGGGGTTCATAGGTATAATGTAGGTTGCGGCGGTGCCCGGAGCAGCAGATTAGGGGTTAAAAAAAATTATTATAGGGTTTGCGATGTGGGGGGGCCTCGGTTTAGGGGTTCATAGGTAGTTTATGGGTGTTAGTGTACTTTACAGCACAGTAGTTAAGAGCTTTATGTTCCCGCGTTAGCCCATAAAACTCTTAACTACTGACTTTTTTTGGCGGTAGGAGTCTTGTCGGTAGAGGCTCTACTGCTCACTTCTTCCAAGACTCGTAATACCAGCGTTAGGCAAATCCCATAGAAAAGATAGGATACGCAAATGACGTAAGGGGATCTGCGGTAGCCTCGAGTCACAGGAAGAAAGTGAGCGGTAGACCCTTTCCTGCCTGACTCTAAATACCAGCGGGCGTTAAAAAGCAGTTAGGACCCCTTAACGCTTCTTTTTACGGCTAACGCCAAACTCTAAATCTAGGTGAGTGAAAATTCTGGGAATTGGAACATTCATTGGTTATCTGATAAAGTATAAAAGGTTGCTAAATATAGGTAATATTTAAAACAAACATCCATTGGTGAGGTAATGCAATTCAATTGTGAATAAGGCTAGTTCTAAAGGTAAATTTTATGATCTTTGAGTAGCATATTATGAATCAAAACAATACACATTTAAACTATATATCTGGTTTTCTACAAATATATTTCAATGTGTCTATAAATTTTAACTAATATAAAGAACTTAGGAAATTTTATTAATGTTATGGTTTTGTATATGCATTTCATTGAGGGTTTATTTTAAAGGATAATTATTAAATATATTGTATCATAACCCGGCCATATACTGACAACATATTCTGTATAGTAGTGTCTATTACTTGCAGTTATATGACAATTAGTGTATACTGTATATTTATATCAGTACCTGTACATATTCTGTATAGTAGTGTCTGTTACATGCAGTTATATGACAATTAGTGTATACTGTATATTTATATCAGTATCTGTACATATACTGTATAGTAGTGTCTATTACATGCAGTTATATGACAATTATTGTATACTGTATATTTATATCAGTACCTGTACATATTCTGTATAGTAGTGTCTATTACATGCAGTTATATGACAATTAGTGTATACTGTATATTTATATCAGTACCTGTACATATTCTGTATAGTAGTGTCTATTACATGCAGTTATATGACAATTAGTGTATACTGTATATTTATATCAGTACCTGTACATATTCTGTATAGTAGTGTCTATTACATGCAGTTATATGACAATTATTGTATAATGTTTATTTATATTAGTATCTATACATATTCTGTATAGTAGTGTCTATTACATGCAGTTATATGAAAATTAGTATACACTGTATATTTATATCAGTAGCTGTACATATTCTGTATAGTAGTGTCTATTACATGCAGTTATATGACAATTATTGTATACTGTATATTTATATCAGTACCTGTACATATTCTGTATAGTAGTGTCTATTACATGCAGTTATATGAAAATTAGTGTATACTGTATATTTATATCAGTATCTGTACATATTCTGTATAGTAGTGTCTATTACATGCAGTTATATGACAATTATTGTATACTGTATATTTATATCAGTACCTGTACATATTCTGTATAGTAGTGTCTATTACATGCAGTTATATGAAAATTAGTGTATACTGTATATTTATATCAGTATCTGTACATATTCTGTATAGTAGTGCCTATTACATGCAGTTATATGGCAATTAGTGTATACTGTATATTTATATCAGTATTTGTACATATTCTGTATAGTAGTGTCTATTATATGCAGTTATATGGCAATTAGTGTATACTGTATATTTATATCAGTATCTGTACATATTCTGTATAGTAGTGTCTATTACATGCAGTTATATGACAATTAGTATATAATGTATATTTATATCAGTATCTGTACATATTCTGTATAGTAGTGTCAATTACATGCAGTTATATGACAATTAGTGTATACTGTATATTTATATTAGTAGCTGTACATATTCTGTATAGTAGTGTCTATTACATGCAGTTATATGACAATTAGTGTATACTGTATATTTATATCAGTATCTGTACATATACTGTATATTAGTGTCTATTACATGCAGTTATATGACAATGAGTGTATACTGTATATTTATATCAGTATCTGTACATATTCTGTATAGTAGTGTATTACATGCAGTTATGACAATTCGTGTATACTGTATATTTATATCAGTATCTGTACATATTCTGTATAGTAGTGTATACTACATGCAGTTATGACAATTAGTGTATACTGTATATTTATATCAGTATCTGTACATATTCTGTATAGTAGTGTCTATTGCATGCAGTTATGACAATTAGTGTATACTGTATATTTATATCAGTATCTGTACATATTCTGTATAGTAGTGTCTATTGCATGCAGTTATATGGCAATTAGTGTATACTGTATATTTATATCAGTATCTGTACATATTCTGTATAGTAGTGTCTATTACATGCAGTTATATGGCAATTAGTGTATACTGTATATTTATATCAGTATCTGTACATATTCTGTATAGTAGTGTCTATTACATGCAGTTATATGACAATTAGTGTATACTGTATATTTATATTAGTAGCTGTACATATTCTGTATAGTATTGTCTATTACATGCAGTTATATGACAATTAGTGTATACTGTATATTTATATCAGTATCTGTACACATACTGTATAGTAGTGTCTATTACATGCAGTTATATGACAATTAGTGTATACTGTATATTTATATCAGTATCTGTACATATTCTGTAAAGTAGTGTCTGTTACATGCAGTTATATGACAATTAGTGTATACTGTATATTTATATCAGTATCTGTACATATTCTGTATAGTAGTGTCTATTACATGCAGTTATATGACAATTAGTGTATACTGTATATTTATATCAGTATCTGTACATATTCTGTATAGTAGTGTCTATTACATGCAGTTATATGAAAATTAGTATACACTGTATATTTATATCAGTATCTGTACATATTCTGTATAGTAGTGTCTATTACATACAGTTATATGACAATTAGTGTATACTGTATATTTATATCAGTATCTGTACATATGCTGTATAGTAGTGTCTATTACATACAGTTATATGACAATTAGTGTATACTGTATATTTATATCAGTATCTGTACATATTCTGTATAGTAGTGTCTATTACATGCAGTTATATGACAATTAGTGTATACTGTATATTTATATCAGTATCTGTACATATTCTGTATAGTAGTGTCTATTACATGCAGTTATATAACAATTATTGTATACTGTATATTTATATCAGTACCTGTACATATTATGTATAGTAGTGTCTATTGCATGCAGTTATATGACAATTAGTATATACTGTATATTTATATCAGTATCTGTACATATTCTGTATAGTAGTGTCTGTTACATGCAGTTATATAACAATTAGTGTATACTGTCCCTTTAACAATCATACACACAGACAACAGATAATAATTTCTTTCTGATTAATCATTTGTAACAAATATCCTGATAATTTAGTTGTTCATGGTATTTTCCTGCTGCACTATTTCGTATTCATTTTGAGTTTTGTTTTTAATACTGAAGATTCAGTATCATTTAAACCAATAGCTGATACCAGTAGGCTTATACTTATATCTTACCGGGGTTACTGTGCTAATCCCAACCCTTCTTCACAGTCCAGGACCTCGCTAATAAGTGTCTTTGTGCGGCGGATGTGCTAAGGATGACAGAGCAGTTGCAGGGTCAGAGTATGATGTGGGTATAGGGATGACAGAGCAGTTGCAGGGTCAGGAGTGTGATGTGGGTATAGGGATAACAGTGCAGTTGCAGGGTCAGTGTGTGATGTGGGTATAGGGATAACAGAACAGTTGCAGGGTCAGGGTGTGATGTGGGTATAGGGATAACAAAGCAGTTGCAGGGTCAGGGTGTAATGTGGGTATAGGGATGACAGAGCAGTTGCAGGGTCAGGAGGGTTGGAGGATCCTTGTACCCCTGAGCCAGAATCTTCATTCTACAAAAGGTCACATGTTTGTAGTCGGCAACTCGGCAAGTCACAGAACTACCACTGGACTCTGGAAATGGCTTGCCCTGCCCCTGCTCTAGATCTACAAGACATTGCACAGCCACAGGAGTCACCACCCCTGATTCTGCGTTCAAGGAGGCTCAGAAGTGGATCAAGGTAAGAATAATATTGAGTTTCTAGAAGTGTTTTAAGGAAATGGTCCTCTATCTTTATATTTTTTATAAATGTCCTGTTTTCTCTTCTTATGCGTAATAAGGAAGGGAATCTGCATATAAAGCCTCTGATTCCTGTTTAAAGGGACATTATACACTCATTTTTTCTTTGCATAAATGTTTTGTAGATGATCTATTTATATAGCCCATAAAGTTTTTTTTTTAAATAAATGTATAGTTTTGCTTATTTTTAAATAATATTGCTCTGATTTTCAGACTCCTAACCAAGCCCCAAAGTTTTATGTGAATACCATCAGCTACCTTCTCCAGCTTGCTCCTGTTAGTGTAAAGGGTCTTTTCATATGCAAAAGTAGGGGGAGGGGGGGAGTGTCTTATTTCCCACTTGCAGTGGGCTTTCCAGCTACCTTTTCAACAGAGCCAAACTGACAGCTTCTAAGTAAGTTTTTAAACGGTTTTATACTGGATTTTATATCAGTATCTGTGCATATTATTCTTTATAGTAGTGTCTATTACATGCAGTTATATGAAAATGAGTGTATACGGTCCCTTTAAGGGGGCTGAATGTGTTCCCTTCTATCATCATCACAATATTACTTAAGTAGTAACACCCTGACGCAATGGCAACTCATCTGTAGTTGTAGTGATGGTGCCGCTCTGAGTAATCAGCATTTGTTTTGAATGTAGACCGCTAATGCCTGTAATGTGAATGTGATGCTTATCAGGAAACATACAGTTACAGCAATGCATAAGTGCTGTTACATTTGTTAGAATAAATCTTTTCTCATGTTTACTTTATACTTATTTAGTAATCCATTGATGCACAAGATTAATCAGATTCAGGTCCGGATTGGGCCATGAGCCGGAGGGGGTGTGGCTGGGCAGGTCCATACAAATTTCCAGAGTTGGTCTGATCTCCCAGTCCGGCCCCGATTTTGCAGGCTCCTCCTTTTGAGTTTATGCATCAGATAGATATTAAACTTATTTCTGGAAGTTTTGCTATTTCATCTGCAAGAAGAGTTCCTGAGGTTTCTATCTTATCTTATTTTTTTCAGGATAAGGTTGTGTCTTCTGACAATATAAATTGGGACATTGTTGTTCCTTCTTCATGTCTTAATCCTAAGAATTATTCAGAGTCCTCTTCATGTTTTGGATACTGATGTTGACACTTCTAAGGATTTCAGACAAACTTTTAGTTTGTTTGTTCATTTTGCTGGTTCTATGAAAGGGCGGAAAGTTTCTGCTGTTCCTTTGCCCTTCTTGGTTGAAGTTCTGATTCATATAGCTTTCTTGGATGGAGGTCAGCTGTTTCAGTTTCATTTGTTATTGCCTGCTGGGTTTTTTTAATTGTCTTTTTTAGGATCCATTGGGGTTGTGGATTTAGTAAATCAGTGAAAAAAGACGTTTCTTAGGTCCCACCCTTTATATTATAGCGCTGCGGAATCTGTTGGCGCTCTACAAATAACCAATAATAATAATAATAAATAATATTACCCCTGGACTACAGTTCCCAGGAGTAATGAATTGTGGACTCTCACTACCTGTATGAAAGAAAATAATTTATGATTAACCTGAAAATTAATTTCTTTCATGGTGGTGAGAGTCCATAACACCACAGCCTGTATTTTCATGGGTTGCGCACATCTTTTTGCGTTACCGTTTTATTAAACAAGACTGTGAAACAATATTTTTCCCTCTGTACATTCTACAGGCAAATGCTTTTGTGGGTCTATAACTATAATAGATAACCTTTCTAAAATAAGCAGGAATGGAGATTCATTCACGTTTTTCTATAGAAATAAACAGCAGAAAATCAAAAGTAAAAAAGAAAAATGTATTGTTTGTTACATTTCATGCATACAATGATTAGATATCAAAGAGTTAAAGACTTAGGTTTCATCCTGCAACACAAACAAGAACTTATGGAAGCACTGATGATGCTTCTTAATGTTAACCCGTACACCTATTCACTCAGTCATTTTAACTTACAGATAGAAAAATGTGCACATGTATATAAATCTGATCTTCACATAGGGACTCTGCTCAAAAAGATGCACCTTTTTATTTACACAAGGTGCTCACTATAACCCCACAGTGCTCATCTGTCTATTCAAACCTACAGTACTCTGCAAAAGTCTTAATTAGATGTTGTTTTAGCAAAGTTTTAATGGCCATCCATGGCTTCTTCAGGTAAAAGTCAGCATTTAATGTGACCTTCCTTGGCACTAAACACATCTTGAACTCTTTTTGGGGAGACTGTCCTGAAGTTTTCTGAAGTAATCTTCTGGTATATTATATCAGGCTTCTTTCAGCACTTCCCAGAGTTCTTCTTTAGATTTAGGTTGTCTCATTTCTTTCTCTGTCCAGGTGATCCCATACTGCCTATATAATATTCAGGTCTGGACTCTGTGGAGGTCAGTCCATGACTGTCAGTGATTTATCAGCTGTTTTTCTCTCCAAATATGATTTCACTGCATTAGCAGTGTGCTTGGGATCATTATTATGCTGAAAAATAAAACCATCCCCAATCAGGTGCTTTCCAGAAGGAATGGCATGACAAATTAAAACCTGTCTGTACTTTTCAGCATTCATGATCCCATCAATTCGGACAATATCACCAACACCACTGGCAGAAGTGCAGCCCCAAATCAGGACAGACCCTCAACCATGTTTCACTGAAGACCGCAAGCACTCATTCTTCCATCTCTCTCCAACTCTTCTTCTCACATACTGTTGAAGATTGGACCCAAAAATTCCATTGGAGTTGTCACTCCATAATACTCTTTTCCACTGATCTTCATTCCAATCTTTGTGACCTTTAGCATATCTTAGCCTTTTCACCCTGTTCCCCTTCCGAAAAAGTGGTTTCTTGGCTGCTGTCCTTCCACAAACTATTCCTGATCAAGCTTCTTTGGACTGTAGAAGGATCAACTTGGCATCCCGATGAAGCTGCTAGATGCTGACCCAGGTCCTTGCTAGATAACTTCCGGGTCTATCAAAGAAGAAACTTTGACAAACTTCTCATCAGATTTTGAAAGTTTTCTTGGCCTTCCAGTACTTTTTTTTGTCATTGACCTCTCCTGATTCTTCAAATTTCTTTATAACAGCTTGAATACCACATCTTGAGTATCCAGTTTGTTTGCTGAATTCCTTTTGAGAGAGGCCTTGCTGATGCAATATCTGTGATCTTTAGCATTTTAAATTGAATGATGTGACTGAAAGTTGCTCTTATTAGCAAACTTCCAATGAATTAAAGTCATACCACATGTGTATGGAATGCTCAAGCAAGTCTTGCACAAACCTGGTGTAATAGACCTTTTTCACAGCAGTCATTTCGACATGAAATAGTAGGACCAATACAGGTGTTAGCAATGACATTAATTAGGGTTCCATTCCATTTAGGTTTACGAGAGGCAGGTTCCTGCTATTGCTCAAGTGTAAGGGGAGGTCACACTAATACTTGACACTTTAGCCTATAGAAGCTGTTTTTTCTGATTTGTTTCCATTTTTTAATACTGCATACAAATATACAGTATTTTTCTGGTTGTATTCTAATAAAGAGATTGAGAAATAATTATATATGCTCATAATACCATTGCTAAAACAACCAATCAAATGGTGGCCTAAGAGTTTTGCACAGTACTGTATATGGGGACTTTAAAGCAAATGGTTTTAGGGGTCTCTCAGCCTTTTAGTGGCTTATTAAATCTTTCTAAAGACCCCTTCACCACAATGTTTTTCTTATTATTTTTTTTAGATTGTGCTTAAACTTTTTATCCCCAAGTAACACACCATTTGAAAGATCAGGTAATAGCTCCATTAAGAACTAGAAAAACCCAAGAGCAAAGGCCCATCTAGATCCCTTTTCTAGCCTGCAGCAGCATGATGTCACCAACATCACTGAATATTCTGGGCCACCTCGTAACTACTTGAGGTACGGGGAAGTGGGCGATTAGCTTCAAATTGGCTACCAGGATGATGCCATGTAGTCATCATAAGACCATGGGGCTGATTTATCAAGCACCGTATGGAGCTTGATGTCCCTTGTTTCCGGCGAGCCTGAAGGCTAGCCGGAAACAGAAGTTTTGAAGCAGCAGTCTAAAGACTGCTGCTCCATAACAGGTCCGTCTGCTCTGAGGCCGCAGACAGAAATCAACCCGATTGAATACGATCGTGTTGATTGACGATCCCTGCTAGTGGCCGATTGGCCGCAAATCTGCAGGGGGCGGCATTGCACCAGCAGTTCACAAGAACTGCTTGTGCAATGATAAATGCCGACAGCGTTTACTGTCTGCATTTAACGGTGTGCAGCGGACATGATACGCTACATCGTATCATGTCCGCTCGCACTATAAATATACCCTATTGTGTAGACGATGACTAAGTGTCGCCCTCTGCACTTAAAGGGACAGTCTACTACTAAAATAGTTATTGTTTAAAAAGATAGATAGGCTCTTTATAACCCATCCCAATGGATAGTAAAGGCATTATCTATCTTTTTAAACAATAAAAAAAATCAAGTAGACTGACCCTTTAAGAGACGACAATCTGATTTCCTACCTTTATTATGAATTTTCTGATGAATAACAACATATCGTTTCAGGCTAAAACATTTCCCACATTCAGAACATGAAAATGCTTTCTCTACTGTATGAAGTTTCTGATGAGTAGTGAGGGTTGATTTCTGAATAAAACGTTTCCCACAGTAAGAACAGGAAAAGGCTTTCTCTCCTGTATGAATTTTCTGATGAGCAATAAGATTCGTTTTCCGATTAAAACATTTCCCACAGTCAGAACAGCAAAACTCTTTCTCTCCTGTATGAATTTTCTGATGAGTAATAAGAGTTGATCTCCTGGTAAAACATTTCCCACATTCAGAACATATATTTCTTATGTGGCCACTTTGATTTTGAAGAAGCTTGAGAGAAGCATCTGAAGTATGACCATGAGTAGGATTCCTCCAGTTTGTGAATGCATCTGTTGAAAAGAAATAAAGTGGGAGTTTATTAATTACA
This sequence comes from Bombina bombina, assembly GCF_027579735.1. Taxonomy (NCBI): domain Eukaryota; kingdom Metazoa; phylum Chordata; class Amphibia; order Anura; family Bombinatoridae; genus Bombina; species Bombina bombina. The sequence goes on along the minus strand of NC_069505.1, from coordinate 452,316,487 downwards.
TAATTATTTAATCTTGAGAACTGTTCTGAAAAAGTGTCTACTACAAGGTGAGGGAACCGGATATGACCTCTACACCTTTCCCCAACCTCCATGCTAAGGCCTACGAGCAGTTTACTGGACACTAGAGACTATTTTTAAGGACTCCCCAGAATGCCATATTTGTCAACTATTGAAATAAATAGAATTGAATGCAGTTTTAATTTTTTCTAACCTATGTATTTTAAAATTGTATTCCTAGACAAATTGAGTAATACAATTATATCAGTTCCAAAACTACTCTACTATCTACTATTGATACAAACAAAATATGTGGGGAGTAAAAGACCCTCCACATAAAAGTATACACAAATAGCACTCCAGAGTCCAAAAAGGTGAATCAATCACACTAGAATATGTAAAAGAGGAACAATGTCTTGATACTATATATGACAATTGGGTAAGATAGTATGGTAAGTTAAAATATAACTTTTATTAAGATAAAATTAAAAATAGAAACAACACACAAACAACATGCAAGTTAAAACTACGTAGAGGGGGCAGGTCAGCGGAAAAATTAAAATAGATGCTAGTCATATAGCATCTTCAAGACTCACTAATAGGATAACCTATATATGTTAATAGCAGAAAAACAATGCTAGTGTAGGTAGCTAGCAATCAATAATACATCTCTTCCATAATGGTAGAATGGAAGTGATATCCGGTGATAATGACTGCTGCTCAATATAGTATATGTGTCTAGTCAGAAGACACGTAGGAATGTGTAAACCCTAAAAAACTAGGATTGAAAATATCACAAATTGTCTTTACTGTGATATATTGCACTTGTATGTTGATATAAAGGTGTAAGTCACGATAAGATTAAACATCCACGCTTAAGTATATACAATTAAATTAATAATAACAACAATAATACATAATCATATTGTCAGTATTAAACACAAAGTAACCTAATGGTCATATACACATGTGTGCTAAAAGGTGGTTGCACAATAGATAACACCTGTGTGTGTATTAGGTAACCAAATATAATAGGTCAGTGGCACACAAAGAGTTAATAAAAGTTTGCATATGTACCAACTAATAATGTGCTTATTGCATTGAAATGTTAATAGTCGGAGATGCAATACTGCAAAATAACTGATTATAAGTAGAATCAGTTTAGTAATAGTCTCCTAGTGGTATAATGCAATATTACAACTGACAATAGAAATAAGGCAGAATGCCAGGTGTTGAAATGTTGTTATATATATCTCAGAGTATATGCCCAATAGAATGCAGCCGGTATCCGTTAAAATTGAATATATTTATCAGAGACGCTATTGACAGATTAGACTTGTCTATATATGTCCTAACGTGCTTAGAAAAGATTAATAGATGGTAAACACTTATGTGTAAATAATAGCCCAATATGATAAATCTATGGCACACAAAGAGTTAATGGAAGTTAACATATATACCAATTTACAATGTTCTTATTGCACAAAGGTGCTAATAGTTGGGGATAACATGATACAACATAGCTGATTATGAATTGAATCAGTTGTATATTAATCTGCGATGTAGTTGCATTACATTGCAGCTAACATTAGTAATAAGGTAAAAAGCCAAATGTTTGATTGATATAATGTCTATCTGGGAATATACTTAGCAAAATATGTACGGTAGTAGTTAGGATGAAATATAGATAGCAAATATACTGATAGCGTGTTAAACTATCCTTTCTGTCTTAAGAAATATATCCTAACTAGTAACAATGTGAGTGTTGGTAGCCTGTAATTTGAACTGTCAACAAATGTAACGCATATCAGTCAGCACTGAGTGAATCATGCGTGGAAGTCAATTAATTTATTGTTAGAGTATTGCTGGTACTGAGGCTGTAACACCCATATAACAGCAGATATATAATAATAACTCAGGTTTGGAATATAGTAACAAAAGATATCATTCTATATTGGGCTTTTTTAAGCTTCAGTTCAGCTTAAACAACAAATATATAATGACCCGAGTTAGAAATTTAATAAGATTATAGTACCTATTTTGAATTGGCAGGTGTTATGTTTATCACAAGTGACAACAGTGCTTGTGGAACTTTAGGTATCAACAGTGCTTATAAAACTCAGAACTATTGTTTGTGTGCACAAGCATTTATAACATGTTCTTTCTTTCATGTAATTAGCAAGAGTCCATGAGCTAGTGACGTATGGGATATACATTCCTACCAGGAGGGGCAAAGTTTCCCAAACCTTAAAATGCCTATAAATACACCCCTCACCACACCCACAATTCAGTTTTACAAACTTTGCCTCCGATGGAGGTGGTGAAGTAAGTTTGTGCTAGATTCTACGTTGATATGCGCTCCGCAGCAAGTTGGAGCCCGGTTTTCCTCTCAGCGTGCAGTGAATGTCAGAGGGATGTGAGGAGAGTATTGCCTATTTGAATGCAGTGATCTCCTTCTACGGGGTCTATTTCATAGGTTCTCTGTTATCGGTCGTAGAGATTCATCTCTTACCTCCCTTTTCAGATCGACGATATACTCTTATATATACCATTACCTCTGCTGATTCTCGTTTCAGTACTGGTTTGGCTTTCTACAAACATGTAGATGAGTGTCCTGGGGTAAGTAAATCTTATTTTCTGTGAAACTCTAAGCTATGGTTGGGCACTTTGTTTATAAAGTTCTAAATATATGTATTCAAACATTTATTTGCCTTGACTCAGAATGTTCAACTTTCCTTATTTTTCAGACAGTCAGTTTCATATTTGGGATAATGCATTTGAATTAATCATTTTTTCTTACCTTCAAAAATTTGACTCTTTTTTTCCTGTGGGCTGTTAGGCTCGCGGGGGCTGAAAATGCTTCATTTTATTGCGTCATTCTTGGCGCGGACATTTTTTTGGCGCAAAAATTCTTTTCCGTTTCCGGCGTCATACGTGTCGCCGGAAGTTGCGTCATTTTTTGACGTTATTTTGCGCCAAAAATGTCGGCGTTCCGGATGTGGCGTCATTTTTGACGCCAAAAGCATTTAGGCGCCAAATAATGTGGGCGTCTTATTTGGCGCTAAAAAATAAGAGCGTCGCTTTTGTCTCCACATTATTTAAGTCTTATTTTTTCATTGCTTCTGGTTGCTAGAAGCTTGTTCTTTGGCATTTTTTTCCCATTCCTGAAACTGTCATTTAAGGAATTTGATCAATTTTGCTTTATATGTTGTTTTTTCTCTTACATATTGCAAGATGTCTCACGTTGCATCTGAGTCAGAAGATACTACAGGAAAATCGCTGTCTAGTGCTGGAGCTATCAAGCTAAGTGTATCTGCTATAATTTTTGGTATCTGTTTCTCCAGCTGTTGTTTGTATTGCATGTCATGACAAACTTATTAATGCAGATAAAATTTCCTTTAGTACTGTTATATTACCTGTTGCTGTTCCGTCAACATCTAATTTTCAGAATGTTCCTGATAAACATAAGAGATTTTATTTTTTAAATCCATTAAGAAGGCTATGTCTGTTATTTCTCCTTCTAGTTTACATAAAAGTCTTTTAAAACTTCGCTTTTTTCAGATGACTTTTTAAATGAACATCATCATTCTGATACTGATAATGGTTCTTCTGGTTCAGAGGTTTCTGTCTCAGAGGTTGATGCTGATAAATCTTTGTATTTGTTCAAGATGGAATTTATTCGTTCTTTATTTAAAGAAGTATTAATTGCATTAGAAATAGAGGATTCTGGTCCTCTTGATACTAAATCTAAACGTTTAATTAAGGTTTTTATATCTCCTGTAGTTATTCCAGAAGTGTTTAATCTCCCTGATGCTATTTCTGAAGTAATTTCCAGGGAATGGAATAATTTGGGTAATTCTTTTACTCCTTCTAAACGTTTAAGCAATTATATCCTGTGCCATCTGACAGATTAGAGTTTTTTTGGGACAAAATCCCTAAGGTTATGGGGCCGTCTCTACTCCTGCTAAATGTACTACTATTCCTACGGTAGATAGTAATTCATTTTAAGGATCCTTTAGATAGGAAAATTGAATCCTTTCTAAGAAAAGCTTACTTATGTTCAGGTAATCTTCTTAGACCTGCTATATTTTTAGCGGATGTTGCTGCAGCTTCAACTTTTTGGTTAGAAGCTTTAGCGCAACAAGTAACAGATCATAATTTTATAGCATTATTATTATTCTATAACATGCTAATAATTTTATTGGTGATACCATCTTTTGATATCATTGAAGTTGATGTCAGGTATATGTCTCTAGCTATTTTAGCTAGAAAAGCTTTATGGATTAAACTTGGAATGCTGATATGTCTTCTAAGTCTACTTTGCTTTCCTTTTCTTTCCAGGGTAATAAATTATTATTTCAACTGTTTCTGGAAGGAAGGGAACTTTTTTACCAAAGGATAAAAAATCTAAGGTAAATTTAGGTCTAATAATCATTTTTCGGTCCTTTCCTCACAATAAGGAACAAAAGCCTGATCCTTCATCCTCAGGAGCGGTATTAGTTTGGAAACTATTTCCAGTTTGGAATATATCCAAGCCTTATAGAAAACCTATAGCCAGCTCCTAAATACCCATGAAGGTGCGGACCTTAATCCAGCTCAGCTGGTATGGGGCAGATTACGTTTTCTTCAAAGAAATTTTGATCAATTCCGTTCTCAATTTCTGGTTTTTGAACATTGTTTCAGAAAGGTACAGCATTGGCTTCAGTTAAGGCCTCCTGCTAAGAGATTTTTTTTTCTTTCCCGTGTCCCAGTTAACACAGTAAAGGCTCAGCATTTCTGAAATGTGTTTCAGATCTAGAGTTGGCTGGAGTAATTATGCCAGTTCCAGTTCTGGAACAGGGGCTGGGGTTTTATTTTATCTCTTCATTGTACCAAAGAAGGTCAATTCCTTCAGACCAGTTCCGGATCTATCAATATTGAATCGTTATGTAAGGATACCAACATTCAGTTTCTGTAGGACTGTCCTGCCTTTTGTTTAGCAAGGGCATTATATGTCTACAATAGATTTACAGGATGTGTATCTGCATATTCCGATTCATCCAGATCACTTTTGGTGTCTGAGATTCTCTTTTTAGACAAGCATTACCAGTTTTGTGGCTCTACCGTTTGGCCTAGCCTCAGTTCCAAGAATTTTTTTCAAAGATTCTCGGTGCCCTTCTTTCTGTAATCAGAGAACAGGGTTTTGGTATTTCCTTATTGGACGATATCTGGGTACTTGCTCAGTCTTCTCATTTTCGAAGAATCTCATATAAATCGACTTGTGTTGTTTCTTCAAGTTCATGGTTGAAGGATCAATTTACCAATCAGTTCATTGATTCCTCAGACAAGGGTAACCTTTTTAGGTTTCTAGAATAGATTCAGTGTCTATGACTCTGTCCTTGTCAGACAAGAGAAGTTTAACATTGATTTCAGCTTGTCAAAACCTTCAGTCACAATCATTCCCTTTGGTAGCCTTATGCATGGAAATTTTAGGTCTTAGGACTGCCGCATCAGATGCGATCTCCTTTGCTCGTTTTCACATGCGACCTCTTCAGCTCTGTATGCTGAACCAATGGTGCAGGGATTACTCAAAGATATCTCACTTAATATCTTTAAACCGATTATACAACACTCTCTGACATGGTGGACAGATCACCATCGTTTAGTTCAGGGTGCTTCTTTGTTCTTCCGACCTGGACTATAATCTCAACAGATGCAAGTCTTACAGGTTGGGGAGCTGTGTGGGGGTATCTGACGGCACAAGGGGTTTGGGAATCTCAGGAGGTGAGATTTCCGATCAATATTTTGGAACTCCGTGCAATTTCAGAGCTCTTCAGTCTTGGCCTCTTCTGAAGAGAGAGTTGTTCATTTGTTTTCAGATAGACAATGTCACAACTGTGGCATACATCAATCATCAAGGAGGGACTCACAGTCCTCTGGCTATGAAAGAAGTATCTCGAATTTTGGTTTGGGCGGAATCCAGCTCCTGTCTAATCTCTGCGGTTCATATCCCAGGTATGGACAATTGGAAAGCGGATTATCTCAGTCGCCAAACGTTGCACCTGGGCGAATGGTCTTCACCCAGAGGTATTTCCTCAGATTGTTCAAATGTGGGAACTCCCAGAAATAGATCTGATGGCTTCTCATCTAAACAAGAAACTTCCCTGGTATCTGTCCGGATCCAGGGATCCTCGGGCGGCGGCAGTGGATGCATTATCTCTTCCTTAAAAGTGTCATCCTGCCTATATCTTTCCGCCTCTAGTTCTTCTTCCAAGGGTATTCTCCAATATTCTAAGGAATGCTCGTTTGTCCTGCTGGTAGCTCCAGCATGGCCTCACAGATTTTGGTATGCGGATCTTGTCCGGATGACCTCTTGCCAGCTGTGGACTCTTCCGTTAAGACCAGTCTTCTGTCTCAAGGTTCTTTTTTCCATCAGGATCTCAAAACCTTAATTTTAAGGTGTGGAGTTTGAACGCTTGATTCTTGGTCAAAGAGGTTTCTCTGACTCTGTGATTGATACTATGTGACAGGCTCGTAAATCTGTATCTAGAGAGATATATTATAGAGTCTGGAAGACTTATATTTCTTCAGGATGGTTTAGATAAAGGTTTGTCCGCAAGTTTCTTGAAAGACAAATCTCTGCTCTTTCTGTTCTTTTTCACAGAAGGATTGCTAATCTTCCTGATATTCATTGTTTTGTACAAGCTTTGGTTCGTATAAAACCTGTCATTAAGTCAATTTCTCCTCCTTGGAGTTTGAATTTGGTTCTGGGGGCTCTTCAAGCTCCTCCTTTTGAACCCATGCATTCTTTGGTCATTATATTACTTTCTTGGAAAGTTTTGTTTCTTTTGGCCATCTCTTCTGCCAGAAGAGTCTCTGAATTATCTACTCTTTTTTGTGAGTCTCCTTTTCTGATTTTGCATCAGGATAAGGCGGTGCTGCGAACTTCTTTTGAATTTTTTACCTAAGGTTGTGAATTCTAACAACATTAGTAGATAAATTGTGGTTCCTTCATTATGTCCTAATCCTATGAATTCTAAGGAGAAATCATTGCATTCTTTGGATGCTGTTAGAGCTTTGTAATATTATGTTGAAGCTATTAAGTGTTTCCGAAAGACTTCTAGTCTATTTGTGATCTTTTCCGGTTCTAGAAAAGATCAGAAAGCTTCTGCCATTTCTTTGGCATCTTGGTTGAAATCTTTATTTCATCATGCCTATGTTGAGTCGGGTAACACTCCGCCTCAAAGGATTACAGCTCATTCTACTAGGTTAGTTTCTACTTCCTGGGCGTTTAAGAATGAAGCTTCGGTTGATCAGATTTGCAAAACAGCAACTTGGTCCTCTTTGCATACTTTTACTAAATTCTACCATTTTGATGTGTTTTCTTCTTCTGAAGCAGTTTTTGGTAGAAACGTACTTCAGGCAGTGGTTTCAGTTTGAATCTTCTGCTTATGTTTTTTCATTAAAAATTTTATTCTGGGTGTGGATTATTTTCAGCAGGAATTGGCTGTCTTTATTTTATCCCTCCCTCTCTAGTGACTCTTGTGTGGAAAGATCCACATCTTGGGTAATCATTATCCCATACGTCACTAGCTCATGGACTCTTGCTAATTACATGAAAGAAAATATAATTTATGTAAGAACTTACCTGATAAATTCATTTCTTTCATATTAGCAAGAGTCCATGAGGCCCGCCCTTTTTTGTGGTGGTTTTGATTTTTTTGTATAAAGCACAATTATTCCAATTCCTTATTTTATATGCTTTCGCACTTTTTTCTTATCACCCCACTTCTTGGCTATTCGTTAAACTGAATTGTGGGTGTGGTGAGGGGTGTATTTATAGGCATTTTAAGGTTTGGGAAACTTTGCCCCTCCTGGTAGGAATGTATATCCCATACGTCACTAGCTCATGGACTCTTGCTAATATGAAAGAAATTAATTTATCAGGTAAGTTCTTACATAAATTATGTTTTACTTGTAATGAAGATTTTCTACACATCCAATTACCATTTCATTAAAAAAAAGAAAAGAGATATAAATAACCATATATTGAACATATGCAACTAAATATTTCTGGAATGTCTAAAAATTATTTGTTAAACTAAAGAAAAAGCAGCGCTGAAAAATCTCTAACTATACAATCTCTTAGACACTATATATGCATAATTAATTACAAAAATCAAATTAAAATAATCAGAACACTAAAATACTTAATCAACAGTGAATCATATAAAACTAGTTCAACTCTCTTAGAAAGTCTTCCAATTATTTCCACCATTGCTTATCAATACCTCAGTAAGCACTTATCTTATTTATTGCTAATGTTAGGATTACTTATAGTCTTAGTCTTCTTCAAAGATTCATATGTGGTAAGTCGTCCAATTACCTTATAAGCTGGGGTTGCTTGACAACGTTATTGCTGTTATCGCTGTAGCATCCACTTTTAAGATCAATATCCTCTGGATTATGTGTCAACAAAAGCTTTACCTCAGAAGTTGGAGTACACAGATGACATACAGGACCGCTAGCAATCACGTCAAGTCCCAGCAGCAAAGGATCGTCTCAGTTCCAGATCTTAGTTGGTAAACTTGCCCATTTCTTTCCTGTGGAGGTCTCCCTCTACACTTTGTTTGAATTTCTGCTCCAAGGGGCCAGCCACATCCCCCAGAACAGGACAGTGGCGAGAGCGAAAGGAACCATCTTTGGCTTCAGGTAGGCTAGGACCGGGACCAACTGCAACCACTGCGGTCTGCTTACCCTGTTTGCAGGAACATTCTCCACATGCTAGCAATTCAGCAGTTCTCCCCATATCTTCTGTCAAGGCTTCAGGTTGGGGGGGGGGGGCAGAACAGCTCACTAAGGTTGTATTGTAGCAAAAAGAATGTATATGCTGGCTGGAATCAGTTTCAGAAAGCAAAATAAAGTATTACTCTGAAGAGATTGTATAGTGTTCTAGTGATAATTAGTAGATTAAGTTGAAATTTCTCAGAGCTTCAGTTTTTCCAGTCTGTCATGGCTGCCGTCCTGACACGCCCCCCTATTTTGAGTCTTTATTGATCACAAAGTTATTTATGTTAAGCCAAGTTATTGAGTTATTTATTTATATGTTATGGTCAGCTACTCAGGAAAAGTAGCGCATTTAACCCCTTATGAAGCAGAAAAAGTCAGCAGGAAAGTATGTTGCACATAGAGAGGTATTAGCAGAAAGAAGTGAAACCTCACAAGTCAGACCCAACTGTGTAAAGATCTGTAGGCACCTTTTATAGAAGCATATACTGTACATTGTAAAAGTCTAAAACAGGAATGGTTTCGGAACCATAATTTATAAAGAAAGACACATATAATAACGTGTATTGTTTGTTGGGGGTGTAACAGTGATATGACAGAAGAGATCAGATAGATTGGGGATTTATAAAGAAAGACAAATATAATAACGTGTATTGTTTGTTGGGGATGTAACAGTGATATGACAGATCAGATAGATACTGTTGGGGAATATCACTCCTGACCAGCAGGAGGAGGCAAAGAGCACCACAGCAAAGCTGTTAAATACCACTCCCCTACCCACAATCCTCAGTCACTCTCTTTGCCTGTAGTAGTTGCAAGGAAGTGGTAAAGTTAGGTGTCTGAAAATAACAAACTCTTGATTGTAGAATCATACAAAGCAGGACAAGATGTTCTGATCTTTGTTAAAGATTTAGCCGTAGTCCACTTCAGTAGAGCAGTGGTGGCTTTTCAGCATTTGGGAACTTGGGGGGTATAATCCCAAGCAGTTTGCTGCCCTAATTTGGATTGCCTGTGTAGGATTACTCAGGCTTTTTTTTTTTTTTCACAGGTCCATGTGAGGAATGGTGCCTCTCATACTTTTGTGTGCTACCCTGCTGCCGGGTAGTTTATTATGGAGGTAAGTGCTTATTTTCTTCGCTGTAGGAACCAGTAAGATTGGCACTATATTGGGACTTTATTCCTGCTTGTGTGCAGGTTTTTCCTTTGGCAGTATTTTTCGTGGGGCACTGTGTATAGAGGATTTTAATTTTTGTGATGACTTATGGGACCGGAGGGTTCCGTGTTTTTACTTTTTCTTCTGGTGACTGTTTGCTGTGTATGCAGTCTTGGTGCATACGTGGGGCGGGGCTTGTTTGGCGCGACTTTGTGTTGCACGCCTTTTTTCTTGCACTTCCTTTTAGATACCGAAGTGTTTGGTCAGCTCTGCTTAGCACAGGCATCGGGTGGATCAGATCTTGTGGAGCAACGACTGTGTGCTGAGTGTGCGGTTTTTCTTGGACTTCAGGAGGGCAGGTGAGCACCTCAGCAAGGCTTGCTGAGGTGTAGAGCTGCTTTTTAGGTGGAAGCTTTCTTATATGGGGTTCTGAGTTTTTATTTTTTTCTCTTTTAAAGAGACAGTAACGTTTTTTATTTTGAAATTTTTTTTTGCAGTTTTTTTGGTTTAAATTTTCTTTTATCATCTGTAAAGATGGACCAAGATGACCTGCAATCTGTTACTTGTTCCTTATGTTTAGATGCTAATGTGGAGCCGCCTATCCTTTTTTGTTCCTCTTGTATTGAGAGAACAGTGCATTATAGGGATAGGCTTTTTTCTAAGCCATCATTATCTAAGGCGGATGTTGTTCAGGGGTTTCCTGTTCAAGCTATACCGCAGCTTTCGTCCCAATCATCCCAATCCTTTTCCTCTTTTCATGCAGTGCCCTGCGTTTTGTCTCAGGTTGGTTTTTCTTTGCAGGATATGGCTACTCACATATCCTCTGCGGTATCTGAGGCTTTGTCTGCTTTTCCTGTTTACAGGGGAAGCGGAAAAGAAAGTTTAAGGTTTCTGACTCTGTTGCAGTTATGTCTAATGTATCCTCTCATAAGTCTGAGGATGAAGATACTTCTATAGCATCTGAAGGTGAATTTTCAGATTCTAATAGCGTAAATCCTTCTGCTGATCCTGAGGTTGTTTCTTTCAGATTTATGTTAGAGCACCCTCCGTTTGTTACTCAGGGAAGTTTTGGCTACTTTGGATGACTCTGATTCGACGGTCATAGTCACTCCCAAGAAGGTTAGTAAACTTAATACGTTTTTTGAATTTCCTTCTGTGGCGGAAGTCTTTTTTGTTCCAGATCGTGTTTCAGAGATTCTCAGGAGTGGGAGAAACATGGAATTCCTTTTTCCCCCTTCTCCAATTTTTAGGAAGAGGTTTCCTATTGCGGATTCTATTAAGGAGTCTTGGCAGACACTTCCCAAGGTGGAGGGAGCAATTTCTACCTTGACTAAGAGAACTACTATTCCTATTGAGGATAGTTGCTCTTTTAAAGATCCAATGGATAAGAAGTTGGAAGCTCTGCTTAAAAGTATGTATATTCACCAGGGGTTTCAGTGGCAGCCTGCTGCATGTATTGCTTCCGTTACCAGGGCGGCAGCTTATCGGTTTGATGCGTTGTCTGATTCTATTCAGCAGGACACTCCTCTTGAGAAGGCTTTGAAATTGGCTAATTCCTTTATTGCGGATGCTTCTTTACAGGTTATCAAATTGGGAGCAAAGATTTCTGGCTTTGCTGTCTTGGCACGCAGGGCTTTATGGTTAAAATCTTGGTCTGCGGATGTGTCCTCTAAATCTAAGCTTTTATCTTTTCCTTACAAAGGTAAGACTTTGTTTGGGCCAGGTTTGGCTGAGAATATTTCTGATATCACGGGAGGGAAAGGACATTCTCTTCCTCAGGATAAGATAAATAAACAAAAAAAAAAAAACTACTCACAAAAAGTCTTCCTTTTCCTCCTCCAAGCAGGATCAGTCTAAGCCCTCTTGGAAGGTCAATCAGTCCTGGAGCAAGGGGAAGCAATCTAAGAAGCCCGTTGCTGACTCAAAGTCAGCATGAAGGGTCTGCCCCCGATCCTGGGCTGGATCTTGTGGGGGGCCGACTTTCTTTTTTCACTCAGGCTTGGGTTGGGGATGTTCCAGATCCCTGGGTGATAGACATTGTGTCTCAGGGATACAAGCTAGAGTTCATGACTTTTCCTCCCAGGGGAAGGTTTCTTCTCTCCAGGTTATCTGGAAACTATTTGGTCAATTCTTCCTCTGGTTCAAGGGGGTCAATTTATGACAACAGTAGATCTGAAGGATGCGTATCTTCATATTCCCATTCACAGGGACCATCACAGGTTTCTGAGATTTGCTTTTCTAGACAAGCATTTTCAGTTTGTGGCTCTTCCTTTTGGTATTGCGACAGCTCCCAGGGTCTTCTCAAAGGTCCTGGGAGCATTGCTGGCGGTGCTCAGGTTGCAGGGGGTTGTGGTGGCGCCTTATCTGGACGACATTCTAGTTCAGGCGCCATCTTTTCATCTAGCAAGCTCCCACACAGAGTTATTGCTGTCTTTTCTGCGCTCCCACGGTTGGAGGGTGAATTTAGGAAAAAGTTCCTTGATTCTGGCTACAAGAGTGTTTTTTTTGGGGACCATTATAGATTCTCTAGAGATGAAGATTGTTTTGACAGGCGCAAGGAAGTCAAAAATGTTCAATGTGTGCCTGGCTCTTCAGTCCTCTCCTCGGCCGTCGGTGGCCCAGTGTATGGAGGGTATTGGTCTGATGGTTTCAGTCATGGACATCATTCCATTTTCTCGGTTCCATCTCAGGCCTCTGTAGTTATGCATGCTCAGACAGTGGAACAGGGATTATGCTGATCTGTCTCCAAGGATTGTTTTAGATCAGGCTGTGATAAAACAGAATTTATGCTTACCTGATAAATTACTTTCTCTTGCGGTGTATCCAGTCCACGGATTCATCCTTTACTTGTGGGATATTCTCATTCCCTACAGGAAGTGGCAAAGAGAGCACACAGCAAAGCTGTCCATATAGCTCCCCCTCTAGCTCCACCCCCCAGTCATTCGACCAAAGGTTAGGAAGAAAAAGGAGAAACCATAGGGTGCAGTGGTGACTGTAGTTTAAACAAAAAAATTTTTACCCGACTTAAATGCCAGGGCGGGCCGTGGACTGGATACACCGCAAGAGAAAGTAATTTATCAGGTAAGCATAAATTCTGTTTTCTCTTGCAAGGTGTATCCAGTCCACGGATTCATCCTTTACTTGTGGGATACCAATACCAAAGCTTTAGGACACGGATGAAGGGAGGGAACAAGACAGGTACCTTAAACGGAAGGCACCACTGCTTGCAAAACCTTTCTCCCAAAAATAGCCTCCGAAGAAGCAAAAGTATCAAATTTGTAAAATTTGGCAAAAGTATGCAGTGAAGACCAAGTCGCTGCCTTACAAATCTGTTCAACAGAAGCCTCATTTTTGAAAGCCATGTGGAAGCCACTGCTCTGGTAGAATGAGCAGTAATTCTTTCAGGAGGCTGCTGGCCAGCAGTCTCATAGGCCAAACGGATGATGCTTTTCAGCCAAAAGGAAAGAGAGGTAGCAGTCGCTTTCTGACCTCTCCTCTTACCAGAATAGATAACAAACAAAGAAGATGTTTGTCTGAAATCCTTAGTTGCTTGTAAATAGAACTTTAAAGCACGAACTACATCAAGATTGTGTAATAGACGTTCCTTCTTCGAAGATGGGTTAGGACACAGAGAAGGAACAACTATTTCCTGGTTAATATTCTTGTTAGAAACAACTTTAGGAAGAAAACCAGGCTTGGTACGCAAAACTACCTTATCTGCGTGGAACACCAGATAAGGTGAATCACACTGTAAGGCAGATAATTCTGAAACTTTTCTAGCAGGAGAGATAGCTATCAAAAACAAAACTTTCCAAGATAACAACTTAATGTCTATGGAATGTAAAGGTTCAAACGGAACCCCTTGAAGAACTGAAAGAACTAGATTCAAACTCCATGGCGGAGCCACAGGTTTATAGACAGGCTTGATTCTGACTAAAGCCTGAGCAAACGCTTGAATGTCTGGTACCTCTGCCAGACGCTTGTGTAACAGGATAGACAAAGCAGATATTTGTCCTTTTAAGGAACTAGCCGACAATCCTTTCTCCAATCCTTCTTGGAGAAAAGACAAAATCCTGGGAATCCTAATCTTACTCCATGAGTAACCCTTGGATTCACACCAACAAAGATATTTCCGCCATATCTTATGGTAGATTTTCCTGGTGACAGGCTTTCTAGCCTGAATCAGAGTATCTATAACTGACTCAGAGAACCCACGCTTTGATAGAATTAAGCGTTCAATCTCCAAGCAGTCAGACGTAGAGAAACTAAATTTGGATGCTTGAACGGACCCTGTATCAGAAGATCCTGCCTCATTGGCAATGTCCATGGTGGGACAGATGACATGTCCACTAGGTCTGCATACCAAGTCCTGCGTGGCCACGCAGGCGCTATCAGAATCACAGAAGCCTTCTCCTGCTTGACTCTGGCAACCAGACGTGGGAGGAGAGGAAACGGTGGAAAAACATAAGCCAGATTGAAGGACCAAGGTGCTGCTAGAGCATCTATCAATACCGCCTTGGGATCCCGGGACCTGGACCCGTAGAGAGGAAGCTTGGTGTTCTGACGGGACGCCATCAGATCCAACTCTGGAGTGCCCCAAAGCTGAGTCAGCTGGGCAAATGCCTCCGGATGGAGTTCCCACTCCCCCGGGTGAAAAGTCTGACGACTTAAAAAAATCCGCCTCCCAGTTGTCTACTCCTGGGATGTGAATTGCTGAAAGATGGCAGGAGTGATCCTCCGCCCACCTGATTATTTTGGTTACTTCCATCATCAACTCTTTGTTCCCCCCTGATGATTGACGTAAGCTACAGTCGTGATGTTGTCCGACTGAAATCTGATGAATTTGGCCGCAGCTAGTTGAGGCCATGCCTGAAGAGCGTTGAATATCGCCCTCAGTTCCAGAATGTTTATCGGGAGAAGAGTTTCTTCCCGAGACCATAAGCCCTGAGCTTTCAGGGAGTCCCAGACCACACCCCAGCCTAACAGACTGGCGTCGGTCGTTACAATGATCCACTCTGGTCTACGGAAACATATTCCCTGAGACAGGTGATCCTGAGACAACCACCAGAGAAGAGAATCTCTGGTCTCCTGGTCCAATTGAATTTGAGGAGACAAATCTGCATAATCCCCATTCCACTGTTTGAGCATGCATAGTTGCAGTGGTCTGAGGTGTATCCGAGCAAAAGGGACTATGTCCATTGCCGCTACCATTAGTCCGATTGTCTCCATGCACTGAGCTACAGATGGCCGAGGAATGGAATGAAGAGCTCGGCAAGTAGTTAACAGTTTTAACTTTCTGACCTCCGTCAGAAATATTTTCATTTCTACCGAGTCTATCAGGGTTCCTAGGAATGGAACTCTTGTGAGGGGGAGAGAGAACTCTTTTTTTACGTTCACCTTCCACCCGGGAGACCTCAGAAAGGCCAATACGATCTCCGTGTGAGACTTGGTTCTTTGGAAAGTCGACGCCTGAATTAAGATGTCGTCTAAGTAAGGCGCCACTGCTATGCCCTGCGGTCTTAGAACCGCCAGGAGGGACCCTAGCACCTTTGTGAAAATTCTGGGAGCAGTGGCCAACCCGAAAGGAAGAGCCACAAACTGATAATGCTTGTCCAGAAAGGCAAACCTGAGAAACTGGTGATGATCTTTGTGGATAGGAATATGCAGATACGCATCCTTTAGATCCACGGTAGTCATATATTGACCCTCCTGGATCATTGGTAAGATTGTCCGAATGGTCTCCATCTTGAATGATGGGACTCTGAGGAATTTGTTTAGAATTTTGAGATCCAGGATTGGTCTGAAAGTTCTTTCTTTTTTGGGAACCACAAACAGGTTTGAGTAAAACCCCAGTCCTTGTTCTGCAATTGGAACTGGGTGGATCACTCCCATTGTAAGTAGATCTTCTACACAGCGTAAAAACGCCTCTTTCTTTGTCTGATCTGTAGACAGACGAGAAATGTGGAACCTTCCCCTTGGAGGAGAGTCCTTGAATTCTAGAAGGTATCCCTGGGCTACAATCTCTAATGCCCAAGGATCGTGTACATCTCTTGCCCAGGCCTGAGCGAAGAGAGAGAGTCTGCCCCCTACTAGATCCGGTCCCGGATCGGGGGCTACCCCTTCATGCTGTCTTGGTGGCAGCTGCAGGCTTTTTGGCCTGTTTACCCTTATTCCAGCCCTGGTAAGGTTTCCAGGTTGCCTTGGGCTGTGAAGCGTTACCCTCTTGCTTTGCAGCCGGAGAGGATGAAGCGGGGCCGTTCCTGAAATTGCGAAAGGAACGAAAATTAGCTTTGTTCTTTGTCTTAAAGGCCTTTTCCCCCGGTGATATCTGAAATAATCTCTTTCAATTCAGGCCCGAAGAGGGTCTTTCCTTTGAAAGGAATGTTCAAAAGCTTGGATTTAGACGACACATCGGCCGACTAGGACTTTAGCCATAGCGCCCTGCGCGCCAAAATGGCGAAACCTGAAGTTTTCGCCGCTAACTTAGCTATTTGGAAAGCGGCGTCAGTGATAAAAGAATTAGCTAGCTTTAGAGGCTTAATTCTATCCATAATTTCCTCATATGAGGTCTCCGTCTGGAGCGAGTCTTCCAGCGCCTCAAACCAGAAAGCAGCTGCAGTAGTTAGAGGAATAATGCAGGCAATAGGTTGGAGAAGAAAACCTTGTTGAACAAAAATTTTCTTAAGTAACCCCTCTAATTTCTTATCCATAGGGTCTTTAAAAGCACAACTGTCTTCAATTGGTATGGTTGTGCGTTTAGCAAGTGTAGAAATAGCCCCCTATTCTACACTTAAAAACAGGAGGGGGAGCAAAGGGAACACCTGGTCTATCCCACTCCCTAGTAACGATATCCGCAATCCTCTTAGGGACCGGAAACGTATCCGTGTAAACAGGGACCTCTAGGTACTTGTCCATTTTACACAATTTCTCTGGGATCACCAAAGGGTCGCATTCATCCAGAGTAGCTAATACCTCCCTAAGCAAAACGCGGAGGTGTTCTAGTTTAAATTTAAAAGCCAATGTATCTGAATCTGTCTGAGGAGGAACCCTTCCTGAATCAGAGACTTCTCCCTCAGACATCAAATCCCTCACTCCCACTTCAGAGCGTTGTGAGGGTATATCGGATACGGCTACCAAAGCGTCAGAATGCTCATAATATGTTCTTAAAACGGAGCTATCACGCTTTGCGGGTAACACAGGCAGTTTAGATGAGAAGGCTGTAAGAGAATTATCCATGACTGCTGCTAAGTCTTGTAATGTAAAAGCGTTAGACGCCCTAGAGGTACTAGGCGTCGCTTGCGCGGGCGTAACTGGTTGTGACACTTGGGGAGAGGCAGACGGGCTACCCTCGTTACCTTCAGTCTGAGAATCATCTTGGGCCACATTTTTAAGTGCAACAATATGATCTTTAAAGTGTATAGACATATCAGTACAAGTGGGACACATTCTGAGAGCGGGTTCCACCATGGCTTCTAAACACATTGAACAAGGATTTTCCTTAGTGTCAGACATGTTTAATAGACTAGTAATATATACAAGCAGGCTTGGAAATCACTTTAATCAAATAAAAAACACAATTTGAAAAAAACGTTACTGTGCCTTTAAGAAATAAAAAGAGCACACAATTTTACAAAACAGTGAAAAATGCAGCGATTCTCCTGAAATTTTCACAGTATGTACCTAAAGCCTTAATAAGATTGCACCACAAGTTTCAAAACGATTAACCCCTTAATGCCCAAACCGGAGCAGCCTAAAGCCAACACCCGGTTAACAATAGTACAGCACCTTGCCACAGCCTTGCTGTGGCCCTACCTGCCCTTAGGGATCAGATTTGGGGGAATATAGCTTCTATAAAGCCCTCAAACAGCAGCAGGACCCTCCATGTGAAGCAGCATGAACTTCTCTGCAATTCTAACTGCGCATCTGAGGCGCGAAATTAGGCCCCTCCCACTCTACTCCAAAGTTGTGAGGCCTAGTAAATCACTCTTAAGTGACAAAAAACCAGCCATGTGGGTAATAACCCCAGAAAGAACCCCAAAAGGACTTTCAAAGTGTCTACAAACGATATTTTTCTTGAATAAACAATCGATTGCCCTGAATCAGTGTCAACCAGCATAATTAGCCCTGTTATGTAAGCATTCAATTCCTTACTAAGTCTGTGAACATAGCTTACCCTCCCCTCATGGGGATATTGTCAGTCTCTTCTAGCATTATCTAAGTCTTGTCTAGAAATAAATGACTGAACATACCTCATTGCAGATTACCCTGCAAACCGTTCCCCCCAACTGAAGTTTTCTGGTACTCCTCAGTCCTGTGTGGGAAC
The DNA here is from genome assembly GCF_027579735.1 of Bombina bombina. NCBI lineage: Eukaryota > Metazoa > Chordata > Amphibia > Anura > Bombinatoridae > Bombina > Bombina bombina. The sequence goes on along the minus strand of NC_069505.1, from coordinate 452,298,248 downwards.
AGCAGTGGATTTTAGTTACAACATGCTAAAGTCATTTTCCTCTCAGCAGAAATCTTCATCACTTTTCTGCTAGAGAGTAAATAGTACAAACCGGTACCATTTAAAATAACAAACTTTTGATTGAAGATAATAAAAACTACAATTCTAACACCACATTCACTTTACCCTCCCGTAGAGAGACCCTAGTGCTTAGAGCCGGCAAAGAGAATGACTGGGGGGGTGGAGCTAGAGGGGGAGCTATATGGACAGCTTTGCTGTGTGCTCTCTTTGCCACTTCCTGTAGGGAATGAGAATATCCCACAAGTAAAGGATGAATCCGTGGACTGGATACACCTTGCAAGAGAAATTCTCTTTCTTTGTGGTTGTCTCAGGATCTTCTCTCCCAGGGAACCTGTTTTCACAGGTCTTCCTGGGTGATTGTGACTACGGATGCCAGTCTGCTGGGTTGGGGAGCTGTCTGGGGTTCGTTGAAGGCTCAGGGTCTGTGGACCCTGTTCTTTCCATAAATAGTCTAGAACTGAGGGCAGTTTTCAATGCTCTTCTGGCCTGGCCTCAGTTAGCGTCAGTCCAGTTTATCAGATTTCAGTCGGACAACGTTACGTCAGTGGCTTACATCAATCATCAGGGGGGAACTCGGAGTTCCTTAGCCATGACAGAGGTAGCCAAGATTATTCAGTGGGCGGAGGCTCACAATTGCTGTCTGTCTGCAATCCACATTCCAGGGGTGAACAATTAGGAAGCGTATTTTCTGAGCAGACAGACTTTTCATCCGGGGGAGTGGGAACTTTATCCGGAGGTGTTCTTCAGTTTGATTCTCAAGTGGGGGCATCCAGAGTTGGATCTCATGGCGTCTCATCAGAATGCCAAGCTCCCGAAGTATGGATCTAGGTCAAGGGATCCTCAGGCGTTTTTGATAGATGCTCTAGCAGTTCCTTGGAGGTTCAGTCTAGCATACGCATTTCCTCCGTTTGCTCTTCTTCCTCAGGTCATTGCTCGGATAAGGCAAGAGAGGGCGTCAGTGATTCTCATTGCACCGGCGTGGCCTCGCAGAATCTGGTATGCAGATCTGGTGGAGATGTCATCCTCCCCACCTTGAAGTCTTCCGTTGAGGAAGGACCTTCTACTTCAGGGGCCCTTCCTTCATCCAAATCTCATTTCTCTGAAGTTGACTGCTTGGAAATTGAACGCTTGATTTTATCCAAGCATGGGTTTTCGGAGTCGGTTATTGAGACTATGATTCAGGCAAATAAGTCTGTGACTAGAAAGATTTATTACAAGATATGGCGTAGATATCTGTATTGGTGTGAATCTAGGGGATACTCTTGGAGTAGAGTTAAGATTCCTAGGATTTTGTCTTTTCTCCAGGAGGGTCTGGAGAAGGGTTCATCTGCTAGTACTCTGAAGGGGCAAATTTCTGCTTTGTCTAGTTTGTTGCACAAATGGTTGGCGGATGTGCCAGGTGTTCAGTCTTTCTGTCAGACCCTGGTTAGAATCCGGTCTTCGTTCAGGTTTGTGACTCCTCCTTGGAGTCTTAATTTGGTTCTTAGAGTTCTTTAACAGGCTCCATTTGAGCCTATGCATGCTATGGATATTAAGTTATTGTCCTGAAAAGTTTTGTTTTTGGTTGCTATCTCTTCGGCTCAAAGAGTTTCGGAGCTTTCAGCTTTGCAGTATGAATCTCCTTTTCTTATTTTTCCTTCTGATAAGGAAGTTCTGCGTACTGCCATGGGTTTCCTTCCCAAGATTGTTTCAGATAAGAATATTAATCAAGAAATTGTTGTTCCTTCTTTGTGTCCTATTCCTTCTTCTCAGAAGGAACGTTTATTGCACAACCTGGATGTAGTTTGTGCATTAAAATATTATTTGCAGACGACTAAGGATTTTCGTCAATCTTCTTTATTTGTTTTTTTCTGGGAAGCGTAAGGGGCAGAAAGCTACGGCTACTTCTCTTTCTTTTTGGTTGAGGAGTATTATTCGTCTGGCATATGAGACTGCTAGACAGCAGCCTCCTGAGAGAATCACGGCTCATTCCACGAGGGCTATTTCATCTTCTTGGGCCTTCAAAAATGGAGCTTTTGTAGATCATCTTTGCAAGGCTGCTACTTGGTCATCTTTACACACTTTTTCTAAATTTGACACTTTTGCTTCGGCTGAGGCTTCTTTTGGGAGAAAGGTTCTTCAAGCAGTGGTGCCTTCTGTTTAGGATTACTGTCTTGTTCCTCCCTTATCATCCGTGTCCTCTAGCTTGGGTATTGATCCCCAACAGTAATTAAGATGATCTGTGGACTTACCGTGTCATTAGAAAGAAAACATAATTTATTCTTACCCAATAAATTTATTTATTTCTTGACACGGTGAGTCCACGGCCCGACTGTATTTTTTAGACAGTTTATTTTCTATAAACTTCAGGCACCTCTGCACCTTTTATTTCTTCCTTTCTCCTTTCCCGTTCGTCGATTGACTGGGGATTGTGGGTAGGGGAGTGGTATTTAACAGCTTTGCTGTGGTGCTCTTTGCCTCCTCCTGCTGGTCAGGAATGATATTCCCAACAGTAATTAAGATGATCCGTGGACTCACCGTGTCAAGAAAGAAAGAAATTTATCAGGTAAGAATAAATTATGTTTTTAAGTCTTTGGCCTTCATTGCAATTAGTACTACATAAATTATATCATGATCACCACAAATAACAGGGAAGTTACCAATTGCATGTTTCATGGGGAGAGGAAAGGGGCCCCTTAAAATTTGTTCCCAGTGGTCTATTTTACCTACTGGAGAGTTTTTAACTGTTTGCAAACAGCAACTCTACCTTTTTTTATTATTTGAAATATCTGCTCTTGCCTGTTGAAACATCACCTATATTGAAAAATATAAATATAGCCGTATTCTCTGTAGAAAAGCTATGTAAACGGAAGACAGAAGCACCAATTAACGTCCCAGAGGGGGGGGGCGGGGGAAGGACAGATTTTTGTATCTGTGCTCTGCATTCCTCAGATACTGTAAATCTCACACATACCCTCATCTGTGCCCTGCACCCTTCAAACATGTCACACATGTACACTTTCCTGTGCCCTGCACCCCTTAGACACGTGAAACACGTACACTCACCTGTTCTGATATTGTGACCGATTTCCTGCATCAGAGCTTCCAGATCATTAGTCTGTTCAGCATTAAGTGTGACTTCAGTCTTAACATCTGCATAGATCATAAAAATATCATCAAATGTTAGGTTTTGAGCACTGCACAAGGACACTTTAAAAGAATGTCACACACATACACTCACCCGTATCCCTCAGACACATCACACACATATACACTCACCTGTACCCTGTATCCCTCAGACACATCACACATGTACACTCACCTGTACCCTGTATCCCTCAGACACATCACACACATACACTCACCTGTACCCTGTATCCCTCAGACACATCACACACATACACTCACCTGTACCCTGTATCCCTCAGACACATCACACACATATACACTCACCTGTACCCTGTATCCCTCAGACACATCACATACGTACACTCACCTGTACCCTGTAACCCTCAGACACATCACACACATATACACTCACCTGTACCCTGTATCCCTCAGACACATCACACATGTACACTCACCTGTACCCTGTATCCCTCAGACACATCACACACATATACACTCACCTGTACCCTGTATCCCTCAGACACATCACATACGTACACTCACCTGTACCCTGTAACCCTCAGACACATCACACACATATACACTCACCTGTACCCTGTATCCCTCAGACACATCACACATGTACACTCACCTGTACCCTGTATCCCTCAGACACATCACACACATATACACTCACCTGTACCCTGTATCCCTCAGACACATCACACATGTACACTCACCTGTACCCTGTATCCCCCCAGACACATCACACACATACTCACTTGTACCCCTCAGACACATCACACACGTACACTCACCTGTACCCTGTATCCCTCAGACACATCACACATATACACTCACCTGTACCACTATACTCAAAAATGTCCTGTTCTGCAGCTTCTCTGATATTGCTTTGCCACTGATCTTCTGTGTGTTCCGTGTTACATAAAATCGTAGCATCATTATTACCTGAAGTAAAAAATAAGAGTCACTATTTACATTGTAACATAGCAGCTAAAGCTGAAAGAAAACAGAAATCCATCAAGTTTAACAAATTCTAAATTTAGTCTTTATATTCTCTAAAAATAAGACAAAAATAAAATTTGAATATTTGTGTGATTTATTGTAAATACACCTGAGCCTAGATCACGGGGCCTTACATCTAAAGGAAATATTCCATACGACATTAGCACAACAGTAAATACAACCTATGTCATGCAGTAAAGCGAATTAGTTACTTTACTAGCAGCAAATACAGCCCCTGGTGTAACCAATCAGAATTCCCATGTGACATGTATTACAGGGTTTTGTGGGTTTTCAAAATAAATACCATTCTAAATAGTTCAATAAAACCTCAGCATAACCCTTTAATGTTACTGTGATGTGAGTGCATTTATACAGCGTAACACCCCTATACCTGGCATGGGGACAATACAGCACTAGTATTCCAATAGCCCTTATACCTGACATTGTGACAATAAAGCTCTAGTATTCCAACAGCCCCTATACCTGACATGGGGACAATACAGCACTAGTATTCCAACAGCCCCTATACCTGACATGGGGACAATACAGCACTAGTATTCCAACAGCCACCTGACATGGGGACAATACAGCACTAGTATTTCAACAGCCCCTATACCTGACATGGGGACAATACAACAGTAGTATTATGCATCTTTGTAAGATCCTGCAGGTATGCACACACAAATACAGATAGAGTAAAAGCCTGATTACTTTATACAAACATATACAATATCATAGAGAGGTTCCAGGTCTTTTTTATTAAATGTATCTAAAATAAATGTGCCACCTACAGGCCGCAATCCCTGCATTAGTACATATGTAACTACATGCACAGCTCATTAGTATACGCAATTCAGCTGGGTACTCTACTGCACGCTTATACAATTTCCATGGTCATCGCTGGTGATACTTCTCACCTGGATAATTATTACTAATATTGCCTTTTTGCATTTGTGTATAGTGCTCTCTACACCTGTTTGGTTGGTTCTGTATTTAATGCTGCAGTTTACTGGCAGAGTACAATGTCCCTTTAATATTTTCCACATAAAAATAAATATTACTAATATGCTTTTCTGATAGTCTTTCATGTGTATGTTTAAGTGCAATGTCTCTCTAACTCACATTACAGACAGGACATACAGATGAGCGGCTTTTAAGATCATGTAGCGCTGTGGGGTTTATTTTATGCCTCTACAAAGTGCTACTGATGTATCATCAGCTGATCAGATAACAATACTAATGATTCTACTCTGGCAGATATAAATCACAGCAGCTGTATAGGGCTTGGGTGTCATGTGATCAGGATAACCAATCCCTAGAAATGTGACAACAGTCAGTGAGTGAGTATCAGACTATATTGTACTCACTGACAGTGTGTGACTTACCCCCTGACTGGTGATGTAATGTACAGTACTAACAGACAATAAGTTTTAAAAGACCCACAATATCTCATAAACAAAAGACACGTCACACGTGCACTATCACACATGTGCACTCACCTGCACTATCACTCACGTGCACTTACCTGCACTATAACTGTCACACATGTGCACTTACCTGCACTAACACTGTCACACATGTGCACGTACCTTCACTGTCACACATGTGCACTTACCTGCACTGTCACACATGTGCACTTACCTGCACTGTTGCTGTAACACATTTCCTGCATTGGAGAATCCGGATGACACGTTACACTCAGATCTTCTGTTTTAACATCTTCGTCATTGTTAATATCGTCTGTCAGAACATTTTAAGCAGATAATTTTTCATGGCTTAGTATTTTATATCACCCTATGTACAACAAATGTTTAATATAGTAATGGGGACTTAATTGCCATACACTTAAAGTGACAGTCTACAAGTGTCTTAAAATTTCATGCATTGAATCTGAACCATGCAAGTTTAATATTCACTTTCCTATCCCTTTAAAAGGGACATAATACTCATATGCTAAATCACTTGAAAGCTATGAAGCATAACTGTAAAAAGCTGACAGGAAAAGATCACATGAGCATCTCTTTGAAAAAAGGGAAGACATTTTACCTCAAAATCTATTTAGCTCACAAAAGTAAGTGCTGTGTGAACAGTTATTGTTCAGCTACAGGTTGGGGAAAACAACCCCAAAAAGCAATAGCCAATCGGCATCAGCAGTGCTGAGGTCATGCAACGCTTTGCTATGATCTCATGAGATTTCACTGAAATCTTCTGAGATTGCATAGAACTTAGTTAAACAGAAAAGGAAACTAACATGACTGCACATAACAGATGCACGCTCCCTAGCAAGTCAAGGGACTAGCTTTCTGATTGGTTGCTTAAAGTCTCTTTACAGTGGGGTCTGAATACTTATGTGATTTTAAGGGTAAATTATCTTCCGTTTTTACATAGAGATGTTAAAGTGATATTTACAGCTTTTTACAGCTATGCTGCATCACTCTCATTTGCTTCAACATTTGGGTATCATGTCCCTTTAATATAACAATGTTGGTTTTGCAAAGCTGGGAGATGGGTAGTAAAAGCATTATCTATATTTTAAAACAATAAAAAACTCAAAGGAAGAGAGGGCGTGTGTGTATTATTTACATGATACAGAGGGTGAGAGAGAAGGGAAGAGAGGGCGTGTGTGTGTATTATTTACATGATACAGAGGGTGAGAGAGAAGGGAAGAGAGGGCGTGTGTGTGTATTATTTACATGATACAGAGGGTGAGAGAGAAGGGAAGAGAGGGTGTAAGAGAA